>NW_015114270.1:126619-161247 GCF_001443285.1 Poecilia latipinna | reverse complement strand
GTGTGTGTGTGTCTGTCGGACCTGATTACCAGACTCATTACGCCAACAGAGACCAGAACCTGCTGTTTCACATTTCACATCATTATTATTAAGAGAAAGGCCGTCTGGTGCGCACCGCCAAAACGGCAAACAGGAACCGCATTCATGCGGCGCGCTGCACCGCTGCAGCCAGCACAGAGCCTGCAGGTACATGACCTTTGACCCAAACACTGATGTGAAAAATGCCCGTGACAATCCTAGAGCCAAGAGCAACTTCCTGTCTTCTATCCAAGCTAATGCGGCGTGCTAATTAGAAATTAGCGAACAGAGTTGAAGCAGACCAATCGGGCGGCAGCATCCAGCGCCGACTTCAATGACACGTTCCTATTGGACGACTTGCTGCCTGTTATTAACATATTTAAGGTCAAATTAGATTTTTATTTAATTTAAGACGTTTTAAGGCTGATAACTTGACATCAAGTCAGCCTGAGGCATCAATGATGTTCAGGAAACACTGCCCCCTGCAGGTGGGAGTTAGCATCACTTAAACCAAATGGTTTTCACCATTTTAGCAGAAAATGTGCAGTAAACTCACAAATACGCATTATTGCAAACATAAATAAATAATAATAGTAATTCATATTAAAATTAATAAAAAAAGAATAATTCATTAAAAACATCGTCCTGCTTCCACGTCCTGTTGTCTTCTTTGCAGTTTCTGCCAGTAGCAACATCACGACTTGAACATCAGTTCATCACGACTTGTATGATGCAAAAACTAAAACGATTGCCATGTTTCCATTAAGCAAATTTATTTCATAATTCCAATTTGAACATTTTTACTGTTAATAAACTGCAGCTTGTATTGTTAGTAACATTCGCTGTTGAAAGACCGGTCACCATAAATTTTGGTGGATAATAAAGAAGTTATCGCGATAAACGATAATATTGCTGCTTTGAGACCTTAAACTTATTTAACTTTAATAAATTTAACTCTGGAACTGGAAGACATTTAAAATATCCAACATGAATAAACAAAACAACAAATAAAATGAATTATGGAAACAAAAATATACTAAAAAAACAGTTTAGACCAAAACAGCAAACTGAAAACTTTTATCATCCAGTTTTTGGTGGAAACAGAAAAACAATAAATCATGTGAATTATTGAGTTTGTTTTGTCATGTGATTAATTGATTTACTGCTCATCATGACAAGACAGACCTACTCTGATTTTAAAGATTACGAGAAACTCAGGTTAACATTTACTAGAAGACAGAAGAATCCAACAGCGAGCTACCTGAGGAGAACCAATCAGATTCATTGATGATTTTATTATCAGCAGAGCGGCGCTTTAAACTTCCCATGCATCAGTGATAACAGCAGGTCCAGTTTGTTTCTGTTTGACCCAGTTATGAACAATCACACATGGATCCGTGTGCAGGCTGCAGCCAGGCGCTGGCCCGCGCGGAGCCGGGTCTGAGCGTGGGACGGATCGCAGAACAGTCACTACTTGTTTTATTGCTTCACCATGAACACCTGCAACGCCGGAGCGGGGGGGCGGCGAGGTCGACAGCAGACAAAAGGCTTACATCTGACACACAGAGACAGAGAGGCATTGTGGGAATGCCTGGGTGTGTGTGTGTGTGTGTGTGTGTGTGTGTGCAGGTCTCAGGTTACTTTCTCACAGATCTGCTCCAGAATGAGACATTCAGGCACAACGTGAGGCGTGCAAGTTCAAGAAAGATGCAGCAGATCGTTGTAGATCCATTTCGTTACATTTTATCAGAAAAACTGATCAAATTATATTGATCCATTTTATTGGACCAGTTGCAGACTGGATGAAAAACAAGATAGTTTTCAAAAATGTCTGCAAATAAAAATCAGAAAAAGGTCAAAGAATCAGCAAATAGATTCCAGTTTGTGTCATTTAGGGTTTTTCCTCCTGACGGTTCAGTCGACCCGGTTCTACTGGAACCAGAACACCTGCTCCACCTCCAGCTGCTCTGAGTCAAACCAACCTGTTCCCCTCCTGGCCTGTGGGGGCGCTGCACCAAGAACCACTGAAGACACTGAGAGCAACTTCCTTCTTCACCAGATGGAAACAAGATGGAGGCGTCAGATTTTAGCGGTTGGAGGATTTCTGCTGCTAGCGCAAGGCTAACACGTTAGCTTTGGTTGTTCACATATGCATTCAAACTGAACCAGAGTTAGCTTAGCATTCACACCTCACCAACCGAACCGGACTTTCCAGACAAACGGACTGGAGTTGGACTGAATGGGGCTGGTATGCAGCTTCTGACATCAGTTTGTTTGTCAGAGAACTTCAGGGAACCAGAACCATGAAGACACAGGAACCAATCAGTGAAGGATGATGGTTCTGAAACCTGACTGGGTTCTGAAACAACAAGAGTTTAGCTCAGTGGTTCCTGTGACGCCGTGCGGCAGGTGAAAGTTTCCACCTGAGTGGAACTAGAAACATCTCAACCATAATGTGACGACACATTCGCGCTTTTAGATAGATTTTTACCCAGAATGCAAATGGAACAAACCGTGAGTGAAACGGTGACTGGGACTGACTAGTATATATTCCATTGAGGGAAAGTTAATTTCACATCTGCTCAAGAGCCCCCTGGTGGTTGAAGAAAAATCCACATATAAAACATACAATATATGAAAAAAAAAAAAACACTGAATGCTCTCTGGTATGAGGAGGCGGGCCGGATCCGGCATTGTTCAGGGGGCCGGACCAAATGACGTGGCGGGCCGGATCTGGCCCGCGGGCCGTAGTTTGGGGACCCCTGATCTAGATGCTCCCACCAGCTCAGGTTACAACAGGAAATCAGATCAGCTACCATAGCTATGCAGATGACACCAGGTGACCTTTGACCCTATCCAGTCACTAAACAGATCAATGTCTGGATGTGGCAGAACTTTCACCATCTGAGCAGAAAGATCTAGAGTTACAGATCTAAAGTCGTAGATCTAGAGTTATAGATCTAGAGTCATAGATCTAGAGTTACAGATCTAGAGTCTGCACACAGCTTCAGTTGTCACAGCTGGAAACTGGAGATCAGGATGAAATCTGGATTTGGACCTTCAGAGCCACATAAAGATGGTTAGAAAGTTGGCCTTCTATCAGCTGGAGAACATTTCCAGGAAACATTAAAGGTCTGCTGCTGTTGCCATAGCAACCTTCAGGTCTCTCAGGTCTTCTGGTTCTGCATCCAGAACCAGAACCAAACACGGAGAAGCAGCATTCAGCTTCTATTCACCACAGATCTGGAACTAAACAGCCGAAACCCTGAGCTCCTTTAAAACGCAGCTAAAAGCCCAGCTGGTTAGAGCCGATTCTGGTTAAAAACAACTAACAAATTGTTCATTCTAGCCTGAATTACTACTTTTTATTGTTTCTCCTTATTTTACCTCTTTAATGTAATTTTCTTTGGTTAATTGTGTTTTTAGCATTTGAAGGAAATTTAAACATTTGCTGTACAGATAAAGTTAATTTGTCGTCTGAATGTTTGGGGCATCTGATGCCATTCGCACGCCGACTTCCTCTCAGGTCGCTCCAAGATGTCCGCCGTGAATAAAAACCAAATTTTTCCAGTGAAGGAAACAAAATGACTCAAAGATCAAAGTAAATCTGAGGCTCATTGAAAAGCTGCGGTCAGATCTTTAAATGGTCACCATGAGTCAGGAATACATCTTAAAATCTTTAAACAAATCAATAATTAAAATCTAAAAACACCACAAAGCCTCTACAAAACTTTCGGCTACAAGGCGTTTTGCCTGTTTATTATTTTCTCCATTAATTTGCGGCTGCTTTAGATATTAAACCCAGATAATGAAGGACATTAATGCAAATGTTTTTCTGCAGACGTGGATGTCGCCCACTTCCAAACGACGGTTGTTCCCCATAAAGCTCCGGTGTCGTAAATCTTCTGCCTTCCAAGAACAGCAGCAGGGTTGGAACTTCATAAAGCTGCATTATTGGATAATTGGTTCCTCAAATGGCTTCAAGCTGTCAGAGGACGGCAATCCAACAGGCAGCAAGCCGGAAAATAAGAGAGAAGTGGAAACTCTAAACAGCCATCTAATGTCCTCTTTAACATCCTCTTAACCAAAGGCTAAAACCGCTGAGCAGAGACGGGTTTTAGCCTCAAGTTATTGCAAACACAAACCTGTCACACAAGACAGATAACAACTAATTCAAAACAGACAAACTCAACTTTTAAATTAGCATTCTGCAGCTTGGATAGCTTTCAGAAACAACAGCAGATGTCATTCAGAGGCGGGTTTAACCCAGATAGAGAGGCTTCAGGGGCGAGACCTCCGGTTTGGGCTAAAGCCGTCACGGGGTGAAAGGTCAAGTTTACACCAGGTGTGTTAAACGGACCCGACCCAAAAGAACTGATCCAGAACCAGCAGACCCCTCAAAGCACCTGAACCCCAGTCACCCACCTGAACACTTTCAGGGAGACACACTTATAACCTGCTAATGCGCTAATAGCATTGCTAATTTGTCGAGTAGCACTTTAGCACTTTGCTAACTTTTAAAACGCTTAGCTCTTCATAAAGTGATTATTCCTAATAAATTTAAAAGCACCATATTACTTAGCTGTTTGGTAAACTTTCAGCTCAGTTTAATTCTTCAAGTAGCTGTTTATGTTCATGCTTTTATTTTGAAGAGAGTGAAGCAATTTAGCATTTCTGCACCGATGAACAGCTAAAATTAGTGAGACCAAGTCTTAAACACTCATTTTAATATTTCAAACACCAAATATACTTTAATACGCCAACAATGGGAACATCTCAGCGCTAACACAGAAGCTAACAGCCACGGTCTTCACCTCAAATCTTGATGGTTCAGCGACTCGACGCCAAGGAATAAATTTGGAGTTACAAAGAAAAACCTGTGTGAAAAGGACAACATGGAGTCCACCGTACTTCACAAAGGCACCAAACTGATGTGCAACAGTTAAAGCAGATGTTTTCAAATGCCTGTTTACAAAAGAAACAGGAAAAGGTGATGAGAGACAGAACTACAAGTTTTTGATTCAGTTTTAATCCACATCAGAAAAAACTGAAGAATTTTGACCAAATGGTGCTTCCACTGCAGAGGATAAACACGATTTAAATAAACCGATTAAAATGAAAAGAATCTTCTTCCATGTTTGAGAAGAACGAGAGAGAAAAGAGGAAAACAGAGCGGGACAATGGAGAGATGGAGGAAGAGGGAAATGTTTGGAGTGAGGAGCTCCTGCTTTTCAGTCCTGACAGAGTGGAATGTGAGAGAGGAGATCAATGTGGTATCACACACACACACACACACTGCCAGATGTTCATCAGCCAATGAGGAGCCAGCAGCCTGGTCTCCTCAGGTCAACCCGCATGATCCTCACATTCATGTGAATCCGCTCCGTCTCTTTAAATTCTCCTGATATCTGCGAACCGAAAACGCTGCAGCCTTGCTACGTTCCTCTGCTCCCGGCCTTCATGTTCGCTTTGGGGTCTTCAGCACAGAGACATCAGGCTTACTAAATCTGCAAACAAAATCTCCCTAAGACGGAAAACTTTTCCATCGTTGGAGTTCCGTACGTCTGCCATCGTTTAAGTTTTATCCTCAAACAGGAAGTTTGACTTTAGACCATTTAACTCACATTTTACCATTTTTTCATGATCACAGTTACATTTTTCTGATTTATTAATGACGTTTGTTCTACCAGGGCCGGTCCAAAACGCTTTTAGGGCCCTGGGCTGGATCTGATTTGGTGGCCCCACTTCCTGTTCAGACCTCAGCACCAGATTTGTTTGAAAGAGCTACAGCTAATTGGCTAAACTTAAAAGCAGCCACAGACTGTTAGTCATCCAATTACAGGTGAATTTACAAACAAACCAAAGCTCAAATCGTAAATATTAAACTCACAGTATCAAAGACTGTAACTATGGTAACGAGTTACTGCGATAAATAAACCCTCCACTGTGAGTCTGCACCTTGCCAGAGGCACCAAACTCAAAAATATGTTCAGTATTTTTCTTTTCTGAGACATTTGAAAGTTTGCCTCCAAATCTGTTTGACCGTTGGAAACAGCTAATGTCGTCGTCCATTGTTCACTTCCCTTCACACCACGGCCTGCACAGCTGTGCGCTCACTGACTTGGCAGGTAGTTCATACCAGCAACACGCTTCCATTCTCTCCCGCTACGTTTCAGCTCCGTTTCCTGTAAAAACTGAGTGAAGCGTCTGTTTAATGTCCCATAATCAACAATAGTTTTGATACGACTTTTAGTTTGAGCTTTAAATTCCTCTTATGTTTCTGTTTGCTTTTGAAACACAGTAAAGTTAGCTTGATAATGAAAATTAAAGCCAATGTGTTTAATAAGTACAAACTTTAATTCTGTTTCTTCAACATTTTGTCCTAATAGATCTCAGAAGATTCGTTTCTCTTCTTGAAGATCTTTAAATTGGAGTCTGGTGTTTTGCTTTTTGGGAACTTTTAGCCTACTTCCTGTTGTCAGACGGGTCCTCTCTGGTTCAACTTTACCAGCCACACCAATTTAGCGTCTCTGCAGAAATCGCTAAGTTGGTGTGGCTGGTAAAGTGGAATCTCAGTTGTGATTAATCACAATTAATTCATGATTTAAAAAGGAAGAACTCACTGGAATCAACCAGTTTTTTCTCCATTATTAAACAAAATCATTGTTTGAAAACCACTTCCTGTATTTATTCAGGTGTTTCTGTCTGATGTTACAGTTTAACAGAGTAATGAATGACAGCACTGCAACAAAGAATCATAAAATTAATTCCCAAAAAACACAAAAATCAAAAGAAAATAATGAAAATATGATGAAAATATGAAGGAAAACATTCAGATTAGCACAAATTTCAGATCCTGCTAATCTGGGTGAATGTTTACGCATGGAGAGAAAACAGGAGAAAGGTGCATTAAATTTGAGGTTCTTATGTTTTTACTCATGCATGTAAAACACACACACACACACACACACACACACACACGCTCATGTAGTTTGTCTGGCCCGTCACAGGACCAGATGGCATTAGGGGTGTTCCAGACAATTTACAGACTGTGTGTGTGTGGAAAAGAGGGGGTTGGTAGTGAATTAAAGCCACCATACACACACACACACACACACACACACACACACACACACACACACACACACACACAGAAACTTGGCAGTGCCACTGAAGCTGGAAGTGCTGCCAAAAACCGAGCCTAAAACAAAAGCCGGGCTGAACCACCGTCCGCCTCGCCCCGCGCTCGGAACCGGATGGTTCAACCCGCTGAACGAACGAACGAACAGTTCCAACGAGGAACGACGTCTACGACTCGACGTCTCTGCAGAACAAGTCGGAGTGAGACGAGAGGAAGAAGAGCAGGAAGTGCTGGGATGAGGACGGAGGAGGAAACCGGATGTTTGGGATTCAGACTCCAGGGTTACAAAAGACCTTATTCACTGACTGATGGACTGAACTGGAGCTCCCATCTCCTGGTCCAAATTAAGACGAGTGGAAAAGTAAATACAACAGCAAAAAAACAACACAGTTACCAAAACTAATTTTACTCCAGCTAATCAAGTAGCTTGATTTGCATATTGTGTCTAATACAGATGATGCTTTGGGCGCCAAAACTTTCTCCAGGTGAACAGAAACAAAAGTGAAGTTATCTTTGGAGGAACGATCGAGTTTCAGTTATTACAGCTGGAAACCAGAGATCAGCCTGAAATCTGGACCTTCAGAACCACATAAAGATGGTTACAAAATCAGCCTTCTGTCACCTGAAGAACATTTACAGGATTAAAAAGCTAATTTTCCAATAAGATCCATGAATTTATCTTTAGTTGAATTGATTACTGCAACAACGTCTTCACAGATCTGACTGAAAATAAAATAAAAATGAGAGATTTATGCTCCACTGATCAGGAACAAACTGAAAATCTGTTTGAACACCGAGCGCTTTGTTGATCAAACGTACTTCAGAAATGCATTACATTTCACAATGTCAGTGGAAACAATATAACGGGATTATACAATCACAGAAAAAGCAGCGTTACTGAAGACTATTAGCAACTGACGAGGACAAGTATAAGACCAAAACAAGCTGAAAATAAAACCGTGAAACATGGACAGTTTTTCTGTTTAATAATCCATGTTTTCCCTTTTATACAGTGTAGATATGAAAGAGAAAAATCTGAAGTTACACCTTCAGGTTCTGCAACCGTTTGTTCCATAAAATGTGAAGACATTGCTAGCTTAAAAGTTGGAGCTAGCTTAAAGACAAAATGTTGCCTTCAGCATCTTTGTTGTTTCTCAAGTAGAAAAGTCTTCAATAATTCCTTCAATATATATTTATATTAGAAATGTAACAATTACATGACAAATACAGCAGAAATAGCTGAAAACACTTTCATTTTCAGTGTATTTTTGAATAATTAGCCACGAGCTAACACTAAATGCTGCGTAGCTGAAATCAAGCATTGGGATTATTTTAAAGGATCTAATCAATTAAAAGTAGTTTCATGAGAAGAATTATATTTTTATTTGATTTTTACAATCCAAACAAAAAGAAAACTTAAATTTTGAATAAAAGAATAATATCTGAAACATGAATGCTAACCGTTAGCATTCATGAACTCCCAGGTTTAAACGCAGATGATTCGCGTTTGAATTGTGAGTTTCTGTTGTTTTGTCTCCCTGAGATCACAGAGGAGGAACCGGAACAGGAAGTGAGGAAACTTGGCAGGAAGACACTTCAAAGGCCGAAGGTCAAGAGTAAAACTGGACCACCAAACATCAGAGCAGGACAGGATGTTTGAGTAAAAACACCCCAAAGGCTCACGGCAGAAATCTCTAACTATCGAATGAAAAGATCCAAATTCAGTTTCTTTGGAAAGTTAAAATAATAAAAAATGAAACAATTTTAATCCTGAGACATGAGGGTTCGGCCATGTTGTAACTGCTGACTTTACAGTCAAACTGCATCCACAAGAAGGACAATCCACACAAAAATCATCCCTAAAGATGCTGCCTGCTCTCAAGGTTTATTATTGTAAAGTTTAGTGGAAGGGAAAAGTGTGAACACCAAAATAAATAATGTAGGCGAGTTGAAGTTTCTCCAAACTCCTGAGCATATTGAAGCTGATGACCTCCATGCCACGCCGCACTGATGCAGTTACTCACACAGCTATCATGTTTTCAGTAGGTCCAGATTTCTGTTAAAAATATATTTTATTGGTTTAATGAATAATACGATCTCTGTAACCAGTTGTCTGGGTGGATGGGAGGATGAAGAGGTCAGACTGTGATTTTCTGCGGTGAAGCACCTCTCCCAAACCCAAAACACGCAAGTTTTGATGCTCCAAAACAAGTTAGCATGTCACCGTCTTTCACCCACTAGCATAAACACGGCGCCGCCGCCGCCTCCCAGAATAAGCCTGCGCCTGTAATTGGAGTGGTGTTTGTTGCCGAGAGGTGTTGAGCGTCGCTGTAATTGCCAGGCAGGCGGGTTTGACGTTCCCTGTCTCTTTATTTTTTAAGGACCGGGTAATTAGCCGCCATCACAAGCGAACAGGTGTGGGAACCAGCAGCCGCTAACGCGCGCGCTGCGGCGCCGCCGGCACCTCGCCGACGTCACGGACCGACCGCGGCGGCGGCGAGGAGAGCCGGCGGCTTCACCAAAAGGCTGGGAGCTGAAGATCAGCTCGATGCGTGGAGGTGAGGCTGAGTGCAGCGAGGAAACGAGCAGATTGTGAGGCAGCAGCGACAGAAAAGACACCTGTGAATGCAGCTAATAGCTCAACAAGAGCCGCCGCCGCCAGCGCCGCCGCCGCCGTGGAAACCGGCATGTTTGCCTTCTCCTAATCAGCTCCAAACAACAAAGTACAGGGTGATGTCATTAGGTTTTCAGGTATTTCAGATAATAAATCAGTTCTAATGAATGAACTGAAATGTGATTATGGAGCAGAAGAAGAAGAAGTCAGGAAATAAGTTAATCATCTGTGTTTGTCTCCTGAAATCTGTCATGAGGTGCAAAGAGAAAAACCTGCTTCAGAAAAAGTTTTCTAATTACAGGCAGGATGACAAAGAAAGAAAAGTAAGTGCACCCTCACTGCAGCGACGGCGAGGCCTCAGCAGTGACCTTAGAAACTTATGAAACTTCACTGAAACAAGGCGACAAACACACCAAAGTTCAGATTATTATTATAAAATAATCATCCAACTTGAAAACAAAATCGTAACAGACTCAATGTTCTGCTCTCTACATGTTTTTTGGTGTCGATACACCTGAATGAGTAATTTCCACTCAGTCGGTTAGTGGAGATGTTGTCAGTCGGTTGCCACGGCAACAGGTGTGCTTGAACAATAAAGTCGACAAAACGAGTGAGAAAGAAAAGCTGAATACCAGAGTCATCATCTGTTATTTTCCCCTTTGCTGTGGCGAACCGCAGCCGCTGTCATTTCTGAAAGTTCAATAAACAACAAAAACTGGACTATTTCTAATTATCAAATAGGATGACATTTTATGACGTATACAACAAACTGTTGATCCTACAGATTAATGAAGTATATTCACTCATTCATTCAGTTCTGTAAAATTAAATTGTCCAGTTTAAAGTAGAACATTTGTTTTGTCCTCTCTTGTATCTTGAGAAAACCGTTTACAGATTTTCATCGCACTAGAAGATATGTTTTATACATCATAACATTGGAAATTCTATGAGCTTTAATTTAAGCCATATTTTAAAGAAATCGGATAAGAAATAAAGGAGTTACAAACATTTTAGTGACAGAAGGTCAACAAGCTAGCCGCTAGTTAGCTTCTTGGCTAAGCGCTAGCTCTAATCCACCGTCCCACACTTAGAGCGCACATTATTCACGTAGAAGTCCGACTAGCTTAAAGTAATCCTCTAATCTCCGTTTTTCATCCCTTTGGTTTGTAACCGGAGTTTTAATGAATCAAAAAGAAAAAAAAGAGAGAAAAACTTAAAAAAAAAACAGCGTCGATGCCAAGCGGAAATCAAACACGCAGCCACGAACCGGAACCGGAAGTCCGTCCTGGTCCGGGAATTTTTATAAACTTTTTTTTCTTCCAGAGAAACACCGTTTGTGCAATTAATCACAATGTAAGCTAGGAAATAAACTTCTCATGTAGTAGTACTAATACCGCTGCTGCTATATTTAATATATAAAAATAAATAAAACCGAAGTGATTTTATGTGGTTTTTGTTCCTCCTGCTTCCTTGTGGACGTTGAATCGAAAAAACAAACCCTTCCTTTTTCCACACAGTGATCTATGAATAAATAGAAACACTTTCCAGTCAGTGTTCAGTTTTTTTGTTTTTAAATTCTGAAGGTATTAAATTTAACTTGAGGATAACTGTATACTCCCTCTGCAGGTATCCATGCTAAAGTAGTGAATGCATAGAAATGAACAAACCTTTGAGAAACCTTACAAAACCCAAACATGAAAAACAAAACAGATTTAAAATGTTAAATTTGACTTGATTTTAAATTTATTTTGAGCCTGAAGTGGGAACTAAAGTTAGGAATACAAAAAAACAGATTTGAAACGTTAAATTTGACTTTAATTTATGAGTTTAGAGCCTGAAGTGGGAAGTGAGAACAAACAAACAAACAAACAAAAACAACTAGATTTAAAATATTAAGTTTGACTTGATTTTGTGTGATTTTGGAGCCTAAAGTGGGAAGTAAAGAGCACAAGAAACATTAAAACAGCTCAAATAGATGTAAAATGTTAAATTTGACTTTGTGTTAAGCAATTTGAAAACCTAACAAAAGCTAGAATCACAGAAAACAAACATAAAAACAAGTAAAAGCCATTTAAAGTGTTAAGTTTGTCTTGCTTTTAGATGATTTCAGAGCCCAAAGTGGGAGCTAAAGCTAGCAGCACCTCTGGGCTTCATCTTGGGGGAAAACATCTGGCGCGCCGACTCGGTGGCGAGCCGGCCCGTCGGAGCACGCTGCTCTCCTGAGTTTAAGGAAGAAAACCGGCGGCTGCGATCGGAGCTCACAGGCGCTAACCTTGAAATCACTGCCTTTATTAGTAAAGTCATTATTAGCATTAGAAAAGCAAATGGGGCTAATAATATTTGCCATTATAGCTAAAAACGCCTATTAATCCCTAATCCAGGCACAATTAGGAGCATGGCTGGGTGTTTTTGTGAGCCGTTCTGCACCGCCATGCCGGGGAAAACGAGACAATTTAGCAGCGAGCGGCGGCGGGGGGCGAGGACTGCTCTATCCTGAACGCCGTCAGCCGCGGCGGCGCTGAGTGACGGGCGGAACGGAGCCACATTTCACCGGATAAAGACAGGAGGGCGGCGGCGGGGGCGGCGCGCGGCGTTATCGGCCTCGGAACAAGTGCATCAAATCAAACGGAGAGGGGATGTTATTAAAGCAACCCCCTTTCTGCCCCGCTGCCAACTGTGACTTAATAAGCTATGCCAATTAGGGGAACAAAAATCAGGCGCGCCATCGGGCCGCGCGCACCCAGATCCGCCCGCTAACGCGTGACGCGCCCCGCGTTTGTCTTTAAGGTTTCGACGAGGAAAAGAGAGATGAATGGAGTGAAATCCACTGAAAGGAGCGGATATTTATAACCATTAATACATTCACAGCAAATAATACAAACTCCAACGCTGAGACTGACGGAGAAAGAGCATTGTTGGTGCTGTCAGGGTGGAAGCGCAGCAGTTTAATCCGCTTTACTGCAGCACGGCGACGGTCTCTGGCCTCGGTTACCGACTCCAGCAGCGGCGTCAGAATGAGCTGCCTCCATTTTTACAACTAAAACATGAAAAGTTTCATCAGAAACAGCAATCAGTAAAAATAAACTCCACTGTGACGCATGGTGGTGGCAGCATCATGCTGTGGGTCAGAGTTATGGAAAACCTGAAGAAAACCTGAGCTGGAAGTTCAACTCCCTGAACAGGAAGCCGGAGATATCATGGATGGATGGATGGATGGATGGATGGATGGATGGATGGATGGATGGATGGATGGATGGATGGACTGACGGTCAGTCGGTCTGTGGTTCTGATCCAGTCCATCCCCATCAGAACTTTCTCTCGTCTCTTTCGTTTCTTCTCTTCCAGTGGATCGTTTCCTTCTGTTTCCATGGTTTCTGCTGCGCCTGGTTTGACCTCTGACCTCTGCAGCTCTTCCTGACCTGGACTCCCAGCAGGTCCAGAACATTCTGCCGTTTCCCGGTGAAACCAGGAAGGACGAGTGGCGGCGGTTCTGATGGGCGACGTGAAGCCGTACGGCTTCATCCAGGAGATTACACACAAAGAAACACACACACGCACACACACACACACACACACACACACACACACACACACACACACACTCTCTCTCTCTGTGTCTTTATCTTTCCAGGGATGATCCAAAATAAACAACAACGCTAAAATCTCTCAATAATTAAAGCTCCTAATCCACTTCCTGGTTGGCGGTGACCGTGGGCGCCGCCGCCGTGGGCCGCACCGCTCCCTCGCTCGCCCCTCGCTCGCCCGTGTTTGGAGGCCTTTGTGCGGCGGTGAGTTTCTGGCCCGGAATGAAGGCGTTAATTCAGAGAGGGAAGCTGTCATTTGGGAATCCAATCTCATCAGGAAACAAGTGGCTCTTTGTGGTTTATTCATTAGCCTGGGCCTGATTTAGCTTAGCATTCGACATGTTTTCACCTCCGCTTCACGGCTTTCGTTTAAACGCTGCAGCAACAATGTGCAGATTTTCAGACAGAAATGACAGGAAATGAAAGGAGGGATGAAGGCTGAGAACGTTTGTGGCTAAAACTGGAATTAGAAAATGATAAAATAGAAAACGTCACAAATTAATTACATTTTCTCCTTTAGTCGAACAAATCAGAGTAAAACCTCCAAACACATTTATCAGAAATTATTTTTAGCTGCAAAAACAGAAACTGTATTTTTTTAGTGTAAAAGCCAAACTACAAATAAAGAGCTTAATTAAAAAGAAAAAAAACTTTCTGCTCTGAACCAGGGTAGAAAAATAGAAATACATAATAACACATATTTTTAAAATTTAAATAAAAACATTAAAAAATGCCACGCGGACCACACACTCGAGTCGTCATAATAAGGTAGAAAAATAAACAAATAAAAACAATAAAAATATTATTTTTGCAATTACATTTTTAAAAAAATGTCAATTTATTAGAAAAAAAATACATTTTAAAAATCCCTCTTTGTGTCACACAGACGACAGGGAGGAATAGCAGAGCTGCAGCCGCTGCCCATCAACCTGGGAAGGGTCAAAGGTCATCTCCAGGCTACCTGGAGTTCATCACTCTCCAGAGGAAAACATCTCAGACCTGAAAGCTGTTCATTATTTTAATCTTGTAATATTTCGACTTGCTGTACGACATATTCTTGTATTATTACGACTATTTTTCCTACCACTCAACTTTCCATCAAGTACACTTGGATACGTCACTCTGCAGTTTGTCAATAACTGATCATTTTCATTGATCTTCTAATTATCAGAGAAACTGACTTGGATTACTCAAATAAATTCCCTTTTCGCTCCAATAAAGACATTTCTCAAATTAAGTGAAAATTGTAACCAAAGCAGATTTTAATTCGGATGTTTCTTCTTCCGCGTAAGCTCAGATAAAAAGCCGAAGTTAATTCAGGAACGTGTGAAGGACCCCGTTTGCTCGGGGCCCGTCCCAGCCTCAGGCCGCGCCCCGGCGGTTGGGAACCTCAGCCTGGTGGTTGTGTAAGCCTGTAGGGCTCTAATTAGCTGCATTCACAAACAGCAGCCGGCTCATCAAAATGCCGAGGCCTGGAGAAAGCCACAGCGGGGGTGGCAGGCCGCGCGCGCGCGCGCGTGTGTGTGTGTGTGTGTGTGTGTGTGTGAACCTGGGCGTGATTCGTCCAAGGAGAGCGGTGCACGTGTGTTTGTGTGATACAACTATGTGAATCAAAATAAAAGGAACATTCCGGTTATGAGTTAGAGAACCTCGGGCCCAACAGAACCGAGAGAGAGAGAGAGGGGCGAGCGAGCTGCCAAATCCGTAAATTTGTCGTCCTCCCTCCGATCTGCATTCACGGCGTGGGAGCAGACAACCTCTCCGAAAACAACAACCAGGCACATCGGCGCGGTAAACAAAGGCGACACCTCGCCGTCCCTCTGCTTCTCAGCCAAGAAACAAAATGGCTTCCGAGCTTCGCTTGGAGGCAGAGCGCCAACAAAACGACCCGATTCGCTGCTGATGGGACTTTAGAACAGGAAGTGTGGAGATGGACTGACGGGCAGCAGAGGAAGAATTCAAAGATTTCTGAAATCCAGCTAAACTGGAGTCTAATTTGATGCCTTTAACTCTGTAGTCATGACAAATATTTCATATCCTCTGTAAAGCTCGGTGGTGGAGGGGTAATGATACGGGCTGTGTTCATCTGGAAAGCTAATCATGTTCAGTAACAAGCAAAACGAGCGTCAAACACAGCTAACACCTTAGCTAACGCTAACTCCATTAGCTGTATGGGTCCCACGGCAGATCTTGATGATAAACTGTTTCCTGCTACTAATCGTGAACAGTTCATACATGAATCAGTTCACACAGGAATCAGTTCATACAGATTTCTGTGTGAACGGTTTACGACCCCAAAGCTTCCCGCTGACGTCGCCCAGCAGCAGCGCTCTGTTTACGGCAGTCATCATGGCCGCCGCCTCTACCCATCGATTACAAAATCAACACCAGACTTTCAATCTTTAAAATCTTTCAGATACGATTCAGTTCCAGTTTGGAACTGCTTCAAACTGGATTTTTTGGGGGTGAAAAGATCAGAACCGGGCCGTGAAAAAGTCGTATTTTTGTCTCATTAGCCTGTTGTGTGAAATTAGCCTAAAAGCCGACTGGATGCCGTCCCACAAATAGAGTCCATAGATGGTAACAGGAAGCTGGCATAGTGTGGATTTTATAAATCAGTTTATCTTCAAATAATCCCCAAAGTTCAGGTTTTCTTCCCTTAACGCCATCGGCTCCTCGACACAGTCGGACCAACAACAAACCAACCGAACTGCGTTTCATGGATTCTTCTGTCACGTTTTCCAGCTTCAGACCTTAAAACCATCAGCACACAAACATTCACAACAAGAGCTTAATAAAAACAAGCAGCACCAACAAGAAGTGGCAACAGGAGAATAAAATGAGCTGCGATATAAGGAACTGCATGTTGAAAACCCACAGCTTGATCCTCTGCTTCTGAACCCAAACAATGCATGTAATCACCAGGGTTATGTACCGATCTCAGCAACGTCACCGGCAGGAAAGGATAAGAGCAGCAAATCAGAAAAACAGGAAGTCTCCATCAGGAGCCAACATGAGCAACAACGTTGATGCATCACAGCGAAAATAAAAGACAATATAAACACCGTGGGGTTTTGGTCAGCCTCGGAAACGTCACTGAAAATGTGCTGCAAAGGCAGTTTGAGCAAAAACAACACAATCCTCAAGTCAAAAACTAAGTTTTAAAAGTCACTCTGTCCAACAAAGACATGTCAACCAAGCAGCTCAGAGAACATGACGCCCAGCGATGCTCCAGAAGAAAACCCAAACATTGCAGGAATATTCAAACAGCCATCAGCGAGCAGGTGTAGGGAAAGAGGGAGGACTGAGGAAAAAGAAAGGATCAAGAGGAAGTAGAAGGAGAGAGGAAGGGGAGACGGTGACGTACTTGAGCCGGAGAAATGTCCGCTCCCCAGGGAGGTGGGTCCGTTCTTTCCACTGCTAACAGGAGGGGAAAACATCTACAAGACAAACACAGAGCAGATTACCTCTGAGAGCACCGACGCTGCAAACAGCAAGAAACATCTCTACAGTTACAGCACTGCACTGTGGCATGAAGCGCTTCACTCCAAAACCTCACGTCTGCAGCTGGACGCAGCTCATCTGCTGCCTTTTCTCAGATTAGCTACATGTTTTAAATAGTTTGTCTTCATATAATGACTTGGACTGGGTTTGATCATCAAGCAGCACTTAAAGCCCTGATTAATGCATGATTGGGGTTAGTTTTATAAACCTTAGTCTGCATGTCACAGGGACGTTTCACATCGTCATTAAACATCAAGTCAGAAAGGCTCAGTTAAAGTCTAGGATCGGCTCTCAGTCTAACACAAAAGTTATAACAAGTAAATCTGAGGCAGGAGATCTAACAAATCATCAAATCTCAATTTGAGGGTCCAACACCGACTGTGAGTAAAATCTTACACCAAGAGGGTCAAAGTCTTGAACTTGGTCTTGATTCTGGCTAAGTAAGTCCAAACATGCTGTGGGCATGTGAAACAGGTAATGTTTAAGAAGTCAAACATCAGAAATCTCAACTCAAGACTAACCAGAGGGTCCAACAACAGTTTAAGTCCATAATTCACTAAAGATTGGCAACTTCTGCATCACAGCCAACATCTGGAGCAATCAAAGCCACAACAAGCAGCTCCAAGAGCAAGTCTAATATCAAGACGTCGGCCTGATCCTTAGTCAAGACCAGCAACAGATCCAACGAGACAGACTCTGTTGGACCCGTCCCGTCCTGCGAGTCTGAAACTGAGGTTAGCTCAAGATACGGTCCGATAAATTAAAGTCCTAACAGGAAGGTCCAGGGCACAAAAACTACAACTCAGTCCAACACCAAGAGCGATTCATCCAGAGTCAAACCATTTAGACCTCAGACTTGGTTCAATGAGTCCACAGTTATGGTTGACAAGTCCATGGTGGAGAACAAGACATGTCAAGACAAAGACAACGTGTCCAGAGTCCAATCCTCGCTAAAGGAAGGTAGCTTCCAGGTCCAACAAGCATGAAGTTATCAGTAAGTCACAGCAGCAGACTGACAAACCAAACCAAGACTAGCATGTGAATCTCCGGCCCTAAAACTGGATTTCCACTCCGTAAGACCAAAATCCTGATCTTATCTGGAATGAAATGCTTAGTCAACATTAGCTGCATCGTGGTTAGAGCGGTCTAGTCCAACATGGCTGTAAATACAGGGAGTGAGTCCAAGACAAGGTACAGCAGTTCAACAAGTCAATGAGGTTTAAACCCAGACGATGTCAAGATCTGGTTAGAAAGTCTAGAGACAAGACCGGGACACAGGCAACGTCCAACGTCCCCAACCAGACGACAGAGACTCACAACACGACCAGCATTTAGTTTCTGACCTAAAACTTCATGTACATCAATGCCAGGTCATCCAGATTCACGTCTTAAGTCAAGATGAGCAACATTCAGGTCAGGCCTCACATAGTCAGTCCCAAATAAAGACCAACAGGGACAACCTGGGGCCAATCCTGCCCCAAGTCCAAGTCCTGTCCAAAGAGACCGACGGCATGGTGAGTAAACCCAAAGCAAAGATCACGTATAAATAAGGCAGGATCAGCTGAGTTCACCTCAAGACTAATGGATCCAGAGTCAAATCCCAACTGAGTCAAGTTCCAAGTCCGGTCCAACAAGTCCAAAGGTACGGTGAAACCAAGACTGAAGATCCGAATCTCTGCCTGGACAGAGCAACGCCACGACTGATTAATGCAGACACACGTTCTTAATCAAGACAGTTTCCTCTCAGTCAAGTCTGCAAAACTGACACCAAGTCAGAAGTAGTCAGGTCCCAAAATGATCCAGTCAGGTCCCTAAAATGATCCAGTCAGGTCCCAAAATGATCTAGTCAGGTCCCCAAAATGATCCGGTCAGGTCCCCAAAATGATCCAATCATGTCCCCAAAATGATCCAGTCAGGTCCCAAAATGATCCAGTCAGGTCCCCAAAATGATCCAGTCAGGTCCCAAAATGATCCAGTCAGGTCCCAAAATGATCCGGTCAGGTCCCCAAAATGATCCAGTCAGGTCCCAACTCCTAAATTTAGTCAGGTCAAAGGTCGGGTCCAACAAATCAAAGACATGATGACACTAATAGAGCGACTGGTTTGTCCACGATGACAAACCTCCAAATTCAACATGAAGTCTGATTTATACAAGTTACGATTCCCGAGTCAGGAACCTGTCAGGCTATGAGGGTTAAGACTTGTCTCACACCTTCAAGTCTCTTTATTCAGAGTTAAATTCAAGGTAAAGTCAGGAAACCCGTTTAGCTTTTACTATCAGGTCAACTAGCCAAAGTCCACAGAGTTCAATCAGTTCATTTTGTCTAAAATCTAAGAGGTCAGAAAGTTGGGATTGTCTCGAGTTTGTTGGTTGGAATCTGGAAAGTTTGGGAACAAATCGTCTCAAAATCAAGGATTTCCACATCAAGGTCGAGTCTGAATGTTTGTCTGTCTGAAGACTTTAAAACAAACCATGAAGCAGGTCGTCCGTCCCGCGAGCCGAGTCTCTGGTCCGACAGCAGAGTCACCCTGTGAAATAATTCACTCAGGTGTTTCAGGACAGACTCGACTCTCTGACTCGTTTCGATGAACGCCCAGTCATCATAGAAGACAAACACACAGGAGGAGAGAAACTCCTTTCAGGGTCACTTTGGACGAACGTGCCGGTTTATTCTGGAGTGAAGCGATCCATTCAGACTGAAACGTTGCAGAAAACCATCACACCTAGCCACCACCTGCTCTAGACACGTACAGCAGAAACACAAGCCGAGTTAAAGCGGCGGCTCCTCGGCCAATCAGAGGCGCCTCACCCTGGCAGAAAACGCCACGATTTTCAGGAGAAACGCGGGAACGCGACAGTTTTAGTCGTTTTTCTGGTCGGGATGAAAAGATCTAATCTGGATTATCAGCATCGATAAACGGCTGTGAGGCGCCATGAAGGAAGATAATCGCATAAATTAGAGAGAGGAGGCTCTGCTGCTGCCCTCCTTTGTTTCAACGCGCTGACGAAGGATGCTGCTTCCAATTCAACAAAAACACGAAACATAAAAACTACGCCACCAGAAAAACTCAAATTCACATTAGATACAAAGTTTGTCATTAATCTGATGGGTTTGAGATGCAGGAGGATGTTGTAGAAATATGAGGATAACTGGAAGGATAAAAGGAAAAAGTGGGAGAATTAGAGAAATAAATGGTGATATTTAGATTACAGTGCAGCTTTAAGAGCTGGCAGGGATTTTATTAGACTTTTATTAGCCGATTTATTGGGACCTGCTGCAAACAACAAGAACATTTAGGTTTTAACTCTTTAATATTAAAAAACTCTTTCATTTGTTCAGGGTTTTTAAGAATTGGTCAATTTGTGGTTAATTGTAAAAAATATAAAATAATTTGTGGACATTTCTCTACATATTTTCCTGCAGGCCTCATTCTATGTTAAAGGTGTAATTTGCAACATTTTCATTAAATCGCTTAAATTGCTTTTCATTTCCGATTTGCATCCGGACGCTTCATAATCTGAGCTTTTTCCTGCGAGCTGCGGCGCATTTCAGGGTGTTTCAGTTTCTCTTTTCCCTCCTCCTCACAAAAGTTGCTCCCAGAGGGGGAGAGGCGCAAAAAAAAAAAAAAAAAAAAACATGGCAGAGACTCGATTTCCTGTCCGTCAAGTTCAAAACACAAGCTGCTCATCACAAACAGAGAGGAAGAAATTAAAATAAAGTTTGGAGATAAAATCCTGCTCTCTTTTTTATGTCATGCATTTTGCAAATCCAGCATCGAGCATTTCTATCCTGCTGCAGAAACTAAGTAAAAATCAGAAAAAATCATCAGGCGACACATGAACAGGGAGAAAGAAAAAGACTTAAAATGAGATATACTACCATGGATGTTGGGAACATTTTCAAATCGCTGTTTGGCATCTACAAGACAACAAAATTACTGATGCAGCATCACAATTGTCTGAACACACACACACACACACACACACACACACACACACACACACACACACACACACACACACAGGCAGAAAATCAAATTCAAACAACAATATATGCACAGAGTTTGTTTCTGTAAGAGAAGTTACTCAGAAGTTAAAGTGAGTTAAAAGCAGCAGCAGCAGTCGGAGCTCCGCAGCGGCGCCGAGCCGCGGCTGCCGGCGGCCGGAGAGGCGCGTCTCTTACCGCGCTGAAATCCAGCAGGTCGCTCAGCTCCTTGTCCGTCCCCAACGCGGCCATCCGCTGCTGATGATGGTGCATTTTAGCTAAATCACCTACAAACATGGACACAGCAGACGGACAGAGAGATGGAGAGGAGACAGGAGGGGGGAAGAGGAGAGGAAGAGGAAGAGGAAGAGTAGAGGGGTTCTGTGCGCACCGGGTCGCTTCTTTTGCGTTTTTTTTTCCTCCACAGCGGAATAAATCCAGAAAAACGAGCGCGGAGCCGCGACCAGCGGGGCTAGTTCGGCTTCATCCCCCGAGCTGCGGCTCGCTTCAGTCCCGGTTCCTGGTTTCTGGCAGCAGGAAATAAAACAAACTGACAGGAAATAAAAAGAAGAGAAGAGGGGAGTGTTTTCGCGTGTTTCCCCCCCTCACTCCGCACTCACTCGCTCTTCTTTTCCAGCCGCAAAAAAAAAAAAAAGAAAAGAAAAGAAAAGGAAAAAGCGGAGTGTTTCAGAGGGAGAGTCCAGGCGGGATGCGCGCTGCTCCCAAGCCGGCTGGCAGTGCGCTCCTGTCGGCTGCGGCTGCTGGAGATCCCCCGGTGCGCAGGACGGAGCCCATGCGCAGCGCTGCCTGCCTGGATGCGTGGCTGGCTGCGTGATAAATGCGGGAGTGCGGCCACCTAGCTCACAGCTGCTGCGGCTGCAGGAGCGAGCAGAAACTCTGAGCGCACAACTAAAGCTGGAAGAAGCAGAAAATAGACGAGACGCTTTGATTGACTGGCGGTTTGATGCGGTGATTGGCTGCTTTCATCCGCGATCATTAGGAAACAAACACAGGTGCGTCTCCACGAATCACCCAAACCCGCATTTATTCCATTAATTCCCATCAGAAACCCCACGCAGTCCACGCAGGGGGACATCTTTAGAGTTGTTCTGTAATCGCGTTCATTTCAGCGAAAACTTTCCTCACAAGACAACAAAAACATCCAGAAAACAAGAACATGAATGTGTTTTTAAAGAAGAAATATCCTGTTATGGGAGGGAGAGCTACAAAAAGGTCATTGCTGAAGAAGCCGCTTGGATTTGTTCAATGGAAAGTTTAGTGGAAGGAAAAAACGTGTGAGGAAAAATGTGCAAAACAGCGAAAACAACAAACCTGTGCAAAAATATTTCATTTATTTTACTGGTTTAGTCTCAAAAATTAAAACAAAAAGTGCAATAAATTATAAAAATACTTTATTTACTTTATATTTTTGTTTTGATGATTGTGGCTTATTAAGAATGGAAACCAAAAAACTAATCGACATCCTTCAGGAATGTTGAACCATAAAAATGTAACGGCTGAAGAAGCTGGACGCATTCAAGCATATATCAGTGGAAAGTTCAGTGGAAGGAAAAATTAGGGAGAAAAATTTACAAAAATGGAGAACAAACTTATTAATTTATGTGATTTAGTTGCAAGAAGTACAAAAATTATAAAAGTAAATTTAATTTTATGGATTCATGAACCACAACAACCTTTTGGGGTTTGAGGTTGAGCTGGCTGCATATATTAGTAGAAAGTTAAGTGGAAGAAAAAAGTGCAAAACAGGGAAATTAAATAATTATCCACAAATAGTTCATTTATTGAAGTGATTCAGTTACAAAGCAAAAAATACATAATGATGTAGCAGGACAAGAAATGGAGCCTCATTTCTGAAGAAGCTCTCAGTTCATAATGGTGGAAGGTTAGGTGGAAGGAAAAACTGTGGTAGAAAAACACAAACAACTAGAATAACTTCAGCTTTCAGAGGATTATGAATGAGTGTCTGAAGTTCTGGTTTTAATCTAAATGTAAATCTTTGCTTTGCTCTAAAATCATTTCATCAGATCAGATTGTCATCATCCGCCCCCTGGTGGGAGACTGGAGTACTGCATGTTGGCTTCACAAACCCAGAACATTTCATGTTCAGAGATTTCCTGCTGCAAATATTCAAGTTTTATGAATGTAGCTCAAAACAAATTATAAACATAAAATAATTTTTTAAAACCTTAGAAATTATACAGTAAATAACTTTAAATTTTCATTCAAACTTTCTCATAAAGCCGTTTTATTTCATGACTTTTTTCTCATTATTGGAGTTTTATTCTCAATTTTCTGATTTTATTGTAGTAATATTATGAGTTTTTTCTTGTACAACTTTATTTTCATAATATTTAAAATTTATTTCTCATGAATTTGTTTTAAATTTTATGACTTTATTCTCAAATATTGTCAATTTTATTCTCGTCCTTTTATAACTTTATTTTCATAATTTTAAGGGCCACAAACGGCCCACGGGCCTCTCTTTGGACACCCCTGATCTAAATCATCCCATAATATCTTTGCTTCTACGTCAGGTTTTTCTTCCCATCAACTCTGACCCACAGCATGATGCTGCCACCGCCATGTTCCTCAGCTTGGAAGTCGCAGCATGAAGGAGGTTTGTTGGTCTGAATGTCTGAAAGTCAAGCTGGAGCTACTGGGGTTAGCCAGCTAGCTGGTAGCGACACATGGGTAATAATAATAAAATATGCAGAAGTTATACGGAACTACGCACATGGTAAAAATGAAGTGCACCATCTTTAAATTTTAGGAAATATTAGGGATAAGAAAATGAAATCTTAAAATTACAGATTTATCATTGAAATACTGACTTTATTTATACTATTTCAACTTTATATTTGTACAAGTTTATTGTTAAAATATTATAACTATTCTCATATTTTTACAACAATTTTTGTACATTGATTTCATTCTCATAATCGGCTTCATTTTTGTATTATTATGAATCTATTTTCATATTATACTATTACAGTATTAGAGAAATATTAGAAGGTAAATGGACCTAGTAAGTATTAATATTTTCTGTTTTCTGAAAGATAATCCCATCAAATAAACTATAAATTGATTAATTCTGGAGATTATGTTTATTTCAAACAAAAAGTGAAAAAACAAAAACACAAATGTCAGCTAAAGGTTTAAAAACTGCAGATGGTATTTTAATGATCATAAAAACCTGAAAAAGAAACTCCTGCTGATTTAAATGTTTAATTTGTTGGATTTCCTGTGTTTTTTGCAGGTGTGTTTTGTATTTTCATCGTGTCTGAACAGCAGAATAAACTGGTTTTATCAGTGCGTGAAAGGAGGGAAGAACATTTAGAGCAACAGTTTAGTCTGAGTTTCATCCTTGAGTCGCAGCAGAACGAACAGTCACAGCCTGACACCGTATCTCTGTCTGCGGGTCAAACAACAACCAGATTCAGAAGTAAAAGATTCACCTGGCGTGACGTCGAGCCGGTCCGTTTCCGCTCAGACGCCCAAACTTCAACTCTGAGAAAATTAAGACGATTTGTTTCCAGCCTTATGAAATTAAAAAATGTTTGAAACAGAGAAACTTTAAGAGAAGTGTAGAAAAGTATTTTCTTGTTTTCACGTTTCTCTTCATGTTGTTCAGGAAGAATAAATGTAATCCCTCGTTTGTCGGCTTTAAATCCACTTTTTAAGCCTAAATTATATTTTTGTTTTGATTGATTTTGTCGTCTAAATGCAGAAATGTTGAATTTAGCTCCTCCTGTTGCTCCCGTTTGTCTCATTTTTTCAATCTGTTCAGCTTTCTCTACTCCTCTTGCATTTTTGAACCATTACGTCCAGGGGCGTCTCTAGGTTTTATGGACCGGGGGGGCTTAGCCCACAGGACGTTAGCAAACGTAGCGGGAAAGCACAAAATTGATCAAACAGCAACAAAACGAACAAGTTCCACTTTTAAAATAGAAACAACTTCCGCTACAAAGTAACTAAACAGTTAATGAACATCATAACCTTCCTAAAATAATCTTTCTTGCCAAAATACGATTTAGTCAAAAAAAAAAAATCACAATTAGACCAACTATGACTAGCTAAGCTGAAATATGTTTAATTTAAATAATTTCAGTAAAATGTGTAATAAACTAAAGTTAAATAGACTAGGGTAGTCAATATAATCTATGATTTGTTTCTCTTTGCATTTACAGTTTTCAGGAATCCTTTGAAAAACATTTGTGTAAAGTTTCATGTTTGTATCATTCTAGCCACATTTCAGAAAATCACCCAGAATATTAAATGAAATAAAGAGAAACTGATTTATGATCATATTTTAATTAAAAATAAAAGTTTATATGATTTAAAACTGTGAACTGGTTTGTTGATGTGACATCCTAGCTATTGTTTTTCTAGCAGTAGCATTGTGCTTTCAGCTAATGTTAGCACTGTGGGCTAACTGTTAGCGGCTTGAAAATATAATCATTCTGCATATTTTGAACAGTATTAATACATAAACAGCTTGGCAATGTTTTATCATTTTAATCTTTGGGAACAAATTAACCAAATACATTCAGAGACATTCTGGGTGCTAGCGTTAGCTAACTCGCTATGTTGAGGCCTTTTTTACAACACGTGTTCATTTATGTTTTGGTAGCATTTTCTGCCTCCAAAATGAAAAACAAACATTTTTAAACAATTTGAGAAGAAAACCTTTTAATAATTTAATGTGGAAAGGAAAATTTTAAAAACAAGATAAGTCAACTTTAGGCTAAACTAATGAGCTAATTTAAAAGGTGATGAGAAGCTAAATAACAAATAGGCTAAAATAATCCAGGTCAGGACAACGTTTAGAGATTTCTAAAGTCTCATTTTCTTTTTCCAGACCATCTAGACGGCGCAGGAACCCGGACCACGCTGATTTGTTTTGAAAAGCATTACAAGCATGACCACAACTGAGACGTAGCTGGAAACTCAGAAAGTGTGGTGAAAGTTTTCAGCCCCGATTCAGACCAGCTTTCTTCCTGCTCTGAATCAGTGCTAATAAAAACACACACATTTAAACACAAAGGCCCTGCAGGAAAGCTGTGCAAGCAAACACACACACACACACACACACACACACACACACACACACACACATCCCCTCTGTGGTCCAAACAGCGTGTTTTTGCCAAACACCTGTGTAATCGTCCAGCTGTGGGGAATGGTGGGAAGTGAGGAGGGAGAACTGGATGCCACACAGCTAACAGCTAACGGCTAACGGCTATTAGCTGCAGCTAAACAGCAAGACTTTTGTTGTCAATGTTTGATTCTCAAATGTGACGTTAATGGATTAAACTGTTCATTTCCTTTACTCTGCTGTTATATCAACCAGAAAAGCCAAAGGTGGAACGTCTTAGAGGTTTTCTGTTTGCAGAAAACTTGAAACAAACTTTAGACAAACCAACCAAACATCAATAAAACACTGAAGGCGCCATTTTAAGACTTCCCTGTTAGTTCTGGATTTAATTTGAAAATAATAAAAACATTTAAAGCTTTAGACACACTAGCTAGGCTAAAATGTACTTAATTTAAATATAATACATAATAAAATAAACTGAGATAGGCTGAGATATATAATATTAACCATGATTAGCTAAACTAAGGTATGCTAAACCTACAGAAGCTATTTATGATAAGACAAACTATAACTAGCTAAGGTAATGTATGCTTTGTGTAAACAGAATGAGCTAATTATGATACGTTTAAATAAGTTGAGACAAACTATGGCAAACAAGCTAAGGTATGCTAAATTTAAATGAAACAAATAAGACAAACTATGATTAGCTAAGCTGGTTAGCCTCATGCTAAATCTAGAAAAGCTATAAGACTAATGATGACTAGCTTAAGTTAAATAGCTTAAATATGATAAGGCAAACTATAACTAGCTAAGCTAAGGTTTGGTTAGCTTAACTAGAATGAGCTATGAATGATTCGCTAAAGTAAAAAACATTTAAATAAGTTAAGACAAACTACAAATAGCTGAGCTAAAGTAATTTTAAATTACATAAAACAAGATGAGGCTAACTATGATTAGCTAACTAAGGGAGCTAAGATAGCTAAGGGAAGCTAAGCTAAACTAATACACTACTATAAACTGATGTTTACCTGAAAATGTAAAGGTAGGTTCATGTTTTCTCACTTTTATACCAAATTTCTACATTATTAAAAGTTTTACTGCAATCTGAGTTTAAACGTTTTGTGTAGAAAATATTCTGCTTTATTGCTGTAAAAATGTACTTTAAAGATGGTTATTTCATTACATTATTTTGTCCTCTTTGAGGCTGGTGTGTTAGCATGCAGCTAGCTGAACCTCCACCTGTCCACTCAGGTGAACGTGACGATGACTAGCAGCTAAAGCCGCTGAGCTTCTCTCCAGCAGGAGTTTCGTCCTCTGCGCCTCTCTGGGCGTCTCGGCGTTCTTTGTTTTTTTCTGACAGCAGAAGCAGGCAGATGGCGGCAGGCAGCGGTTTACACAGGTGTCTCCAGTTTGTATTTACTGTAAATGTGTTCGCCAGAAGGTGACGGAGTTTGAAGGAGGGAGCTGAGGTGAAGTTCAGGTCAGTTTCTGTGAAACTCTCCAAACAACGCTCACATTTATCCAGAAAACATTACAGAGAAAAAAACCATACTCTTACATTTTTACATTTCTACAGTAAATTCATGATTCATGTTATTAAACTATGTTGTTCTTTCTTCATGAATATTTAATTAGGTGTCTTACTGGCAGACCTTGGAAATAGATTCAAGAGCAGAATCGTTTTATAACGAGATGCAAATCATGTGAAAATGAGAAACTTTATTAAAATGAGGAACCTGTTAATGAGACGAGTTTTTTTAATCTTGTAATAAAGTTTGTCATTAAAACGAGAAAACTTTCATTTAATGAGACTCAAAACAAGTTACAATGAGAACTTTCTCATTAAAATGGCTCATTATAATGAGAAACTATAAAAAATAACTTGTTATAACGATATATAAAATGTTTCTCATTAAAACAAGAACATTTAATTAAAGTGAGAAAAATTCCTCGTAACGAGACAAGAAAGTTTCTCATTAACAAGAGAAAATAACGAGAATTTTCTCTTTTTAATGAGAAACTCATTTAACTAGATGAGTTTAATATCTTGCTCAGATGTAAAAGGTTTTTCTTTTAAATGTAAAATTACGGCTCGTTAAAGACACATAAAGCAGCTCAAAATGAATGAAAAATGATTTTTATTATTCATTTGGTTCAAATTTAAACAAGATCATTTTAGCCATTAATCTGGCACTGAAAGGCTTCCATACACCAGAATCAGGACAAGCCCCAAAAACTTCCTAAAAATACCAACAACAAAACAAAACGTGTTTATTTTCACAAGCAGCTGATTTATGGATTCAGACGGCGCTTCTGCTGATGGAGGAGCGTCTGAGCGCCACTGAGCTAACGCAACGCCGAGCTAACTCAACACTGAGCTAACGCAAGGCTGAGCTAACGCAACGCCGAGCTAACGCAACACTGAGCTAATGCAAGGCCGAGCTAACGCAACGCCGAGCTAACGCAACACTCAGCTAGCGCAACGCCGAGCTAACGCAATGCCGAGCTAACCCCACCCCTAGCTAACGCAACGACTAGCTAACGCAATGCCATGTGTCGAAGTGTGTGTTGTCATGTGTGTGTCAAAGTGTGTGTCATCATGTGTGTCATCGTGTGTGTCAAAGTGTGTGTCATCATGTGTGTGGAGGCTTAAAGTGACGCTGCTGAGTCAGCAAACACAAAGCAGGAAGAGAGGCGAACGCCGCTGCAAGGCATTCTGGGAGGAAAAGCAGCGGTTGATGCTGAATCCTCCTGAAACGGAGGCAGCGGCGTTGGGTTTGGTTTGGGCCTTTGTGGTTCCTGAGTGAAGTGTGTTTATTTGGAGCTGCGGCGGCTCAGAAGCGACATAAAAAGATCAGAACCACTTCAGAGGAAACGCTGAGCTGCAGCCGGCAATAAAAGATGGCCGCCGGGACAAAGTGCGGCGACTAGCAGGTCAGGAACTGGATCAGAACCAGGAGCTGATTTACTGAGAGTCACCAGAGATTTACAAACATCAAGTTTTCATGATTTACTAACATGTTGCATGTTTGGCACAATTCAGTGTTTCAGAAGATTAAACTGAGCTAAACATTAACTAGTAAAAGAAGATTTACTTCAACATATCTGTACTAAAAGCATCATCTGATGGACTAAAATACAAACTTATGTGAACTTTTGGTATTTTAAGGATCAAGATGAAAATAATTTATATAAAATATATTTCCAAATCTGTTTCTTTCATTATAACCCTACAAAAACTATCAGTGTGTTTGTTTTTATTCATCTAAGTTACTTCAAATATACAGAAACTTTACTCCAGAGTAAAAAAGTATTGTGTAAAAAGAAATACTGAAGAACTGATGAAAACATTCTGATTCTGTTTGGTCTGTAAAAATTTCCACTATGGCAGAGGGGCCAAACAAAATGATCCAGAGGGCCACAAATGGCCCCCGGGCCACACGTTGGACATCCATAATAAATTTACTGTTTTCACATTCCTTATGGTTTAAATAAATCTCGTTGTTCTGCAGGTTAATTGTAATTTTTAATCATCAACCTGATAGAAAATTAGCTGCTAAATCTGCATATTTTCCTGCTACATTCATGCTGATTAATTTGCATTTTCCTCTTTATGAAAATAAAATCTTTAGATCTGAAGGTGCACTAGGGTCTGTGGCCCTCCAGGTGAGTCGCAGGTTTCTGCCTCGATGCTCTGAGTGTTTTCAGGTTTTTTAGATCCGTCGCTGAGCAGATTTATTTTTAGCTGCTTCCTCTCAGTAAAAGCCCAGACTCAGAGTTTTGGCTGCCGCACGGCGGAGCGCCATCTGCCTGTTGATATTTAAACAAAAGGTCACTCATTGTTGGAAATCTTAGCTTCCAACAACTCATCAAAACGTGTTTGTGCTTCTATATGTGCGAGCTGTAAATGAACAGATTGCAGAGTAATCTCTGGCTGGTCTTTTTTTATTTTTCACTGAAATACTTTAGACTTTTTATTATTGTCAGTTTCACTACAATCAGATTTTATGTGCACAAAAATGCCGTTTTTTATTTGAAATAATAATAATGTGTTCAAAACGAGCTAGCTTGTCAAATCGCTCGACATCTTCAGAAATATTAAGCTTAGCGCAGAAACTGCAGGGATTTAAATCAGATTGAAACTAAGTTAGCTCTACAAATCACTAGCTAGCTAGCCAGCTAGTTGGAAAACAAAAAGGTTTAGCTAACCAACTTAAGCCTCTTATTTCACCAAGTCCTCTGAAATAATGTAGTGATGTATTAAATGCTATTGTCAATTTATTTAAATAGCACAAAAAAACATCAGATGTTGGCCAAAGTGCTGTATAATTAATTTAAATAAAGCAATATAACAATAATGATAAGGAAAATTTATTTTAAAGTTAGGTTAAAACAAAATACAAATATAATCTATTTAACTGCTAAGGGAGCCAACCAGCTAACTTGTTGTGAAAGCTAACAGAAATTAATATTTAGATTTGGCTTGGAAACAAGACCGTGAACCTGATAAGTTTTGAAATTATTTAGCCAAGTTGTTAGCTGGCTCAGAACGTGAGAACAAAAAATATTTACCACAAATAATCAAACTATCCAACTAGTTAAAGAATAGCTAGTTAGCCCAAAAGCTTATAATTTGCTAATAAGCTGTGTTGTTTGTGCTAACCAGCTAATTAGTGATCTAGCTTTAGCTTACTGCCTTGGCTGTAGTGATTGCTAACTAATCATGTTGGTATTTCTCTGCCTGGCTAGCTAGCTTAAATTTATTAGCTCACAGTGAACTAATGTTGGGAAGTATTCAGCTAGCAAAGACAGAGAGCAAACATCTTGTGACAGCTAACCTAAATTAAGCTAGCTAGTAAAACCCAAACATTTGATTTAGCAGTGATGCTGAACCTGACAAGTTTTGAATATATAAGCTAGCTGGTTGTCAACATGTTGAAAATCAAACTATTAATTCAGTTGGAGATAAGCTAGAAAGCTTTACATATAACAGTAAGCTACATAGTTAGCTAACTGGCTGTAGTGATTGTGAACTTGTCATGTTGAGATGAGATTTACCTGTCAAGCTAATACCAAGTTATCCTTCAAAAAATAAAGGTGGCTAACTTAATTTTTAATAAAAAAAAATGTAAACTGTTTTGTTTAATTTAAAATTAAACAAAACATTTAATCTGTATTGTTTTCTAGTGGTTTTTAAAGGTGACAATATCATATGTGATCTGTTGTTCATTGTTTTCATTTTGTAACATTAAAATCAGTCCAAGGTCGGGAGCGAAAGCTGAGACGGATCCAGAAGGTTCTGCTGGTCAGCATGAGCCCAAACAAAAGGAAGACACAACATCCATGACGCAACGCGTTCAGGAAAACATTTGTGGCCTCGGCAGCACCAGCTCAGGTCCAACAGATAAAAACTGGGTGACATTTTCGCACCAGGCTACCAGAAATAACTCACACCTGAAAGGTAAATCTGTTGGTAAATTTGAGCTAATATTGGTTTTTAGGTATCCATATTCTGAGTACTAAACATGAGGACTCTGAATCCGTTAGCCTGGATCAGAAATGTTTAGCTTCAGGCTAAAAAATCAGATCACAAAACTCAGTCTGGGTTCGGTTTGAACCTGAGTTCACGCCAAGCGGACCAGAGGCCGCTCCAAAAGCAGGAAGTGGATTAAAGCGCAGGACATTCTGGGTAAACACAACCAAAGCTAACATGCTAGTCTAGCGCTAGCAGCAGAAATGGCTCCTGGTCTTTAGCCTAAAGAGAAATCCTCCAACCGCTAAAACCTGACGCCTCCATCTTGTTTCCATCTGGTGAAGAAGGAAGTTGCTCTCAGTGTCTTCAGAGGTTTTTGTGTCGTTTCCTTCAGTGGTTCTTGGTGCAGCGCCCCCACAGGCCAGGAGGGGAACAGGTTGGTTTGACTCAGATGTTGCAGTTTTAGTCCCCAGTAAAACCAGATCAGATATTAAACACCTTCAGCTGAATATCTGCATCTACAAGCGGTGAGTTTATCTTCAGATAACGTGAAAAGCTGGGTTATCGCATCGCTGAACGGTTTTTAAATTTGCACCAAGGTGGTGACAGAAAGCTCAACACCAGCGTCTCCACAGCGCTGGAAAGCAAACGGCTAATTGTTACTTTTCAAAGCTCGCCTTAACAAGCTGCTCCGTCCCACATGCACACCGTGAACACAGCTCCTGCTTTTCATTAACCTTTTCCTTTTATAGGTTCATGTGTGCATTCCTGCTCCGCTGGCCGCGCACACACACGTCAACACACACCTACTGTACATGAGCGCAGCGCTCTGAGGCACAGGAAAAACATTGTTTCACACCAACTAATGGTTTTAATAATGTGTGTTTGTGTGAGGCGATGTGTGCGAGAGAGGCACACCAAGGCACTTTGCAAAGATTGCTGGCAGCTGCTGGGAAAATACCTACATGCACACACACACACACACACACACACACACACACACACACACACACATGGCAGAGCCTTTGAACAACCAGATGTGGCTTTGCAGCAGGTTGTGAGCATCAGCGCACCAAAGACGGGTGAGGAGGGCTGGATCCCAGCTAAACCAGTTAATGGAATACAGATTTCCACAACCTGCTTCAGCCTGAGGGGACACACACACACACACACACACACACACACACACACACACACACACACACACACACTCCTGCTTTCCTTTAGGGTTATGATAAAATGTGACTCTTTTATTACGGTTTATTTTCATGATTCTGTCAACATTTCTGCTCTCTCAAGCTGCCATCAGCACCATAAACATGAAATATAAATAAATCATAATCGTCTTTTCCATCAGTTTTCAGACAGATGTGAATTTAGAAAAACGTTTCCAGCCGCGTCTGATTTAAAGAAAGGAAGTGGATACCATATATGGACTCTGATTCGTCGTTTACTGTAAACAGGAAATGATGTGATTTCAGGAAAACTCCTTTAATTTGAACACATCTACAACCCATTAAATACCAAATAAAATATGAATAATCTGCCTCTGAATTCAATGAGTTCTTCTTAAAGTTAAATAATTTTGAATCTCTTTTCACAATGATGTAATTCAGTAGAATATTGATAAAAAACTATTTGATTTGATTGATAAAATAAGATTTAAACACAGTTAATTTCTGAAGTTGTTTTTATGTGTTCCAGTTGAGGGCCACATAATAATCTACGGCGGGTCGCATTTGGCCCCCAGGCCTCGGGTTTGACACACGTGACCTAAGGGATTCTTACTGGAAAAAAAAAGACCTCAGCTGTTTGTGAGCATAAAGTCAACATGTAAGAAAACACTTTCACAGTTTTTCTTTTTGTGTCAAAACAAAGAGTTTCGATCAAATACTGTCATTAAATTATCTAAATAATTAACTTAAAGCTTCATTTTAGAGCCAAACATGTGAGAAAACTAACTGTAGATGTGCCAGTAGGCGGCCATTTTGTTAGCCTGCAAAACACTTGTGAGTAAAACATGGAACGATTATGTGGAGAAAAATGAGACCTGCAGAAACATGTCTGAACGCCAGTGGTGGACACTGCTAACTATAAAGCTAGCTACGCTAATGCTAAAGCTAAAGCGCTATACTTTTTATAATTAAATTTATTTGAACAACACAAATTAACTAACATTCCTGTGAATGTGGCAGAATAAACGTTTGTCTTACATAAAGTTTAAGAAAGAAAAAATCTGATTTGGATGCAGAATATTTGGATTTTCAGTAAAAGTTTTGTTTTGTTAAAAACATGAACACTTTGTGCTGCATTTGTCATTTTCCTGTGTAAGAAAATAAAAACTTTTCACCCTGAATACAATTAAAACTCTCCATCTGAATCTATGGCACAAATTTGTGTCATTATTGAAATGCAGTTGTGGGCCGCACGAAATCAGTTTATGGGCCACAAATGGCCCTCGAACCGCACTTTGAACTCCTCTGCTACAGCAACCTCTGACTGAATAACAATTTATAACTTCACTGTTTTGATAGGAAGTGAACATATTTCCATTTTCTTCCCTCCTTTCTGACTTGTTGGAACCGAAGCAGCCAAAACTTTTCATCTGGTCTGAAAATAAACGGCGCAGGCGAAGAATTTCTCTGCGAAGCTCGTTATCGTTTCCTGCCTGGGACGTGTGAGCCGCGGCACACCTTGGAGGGAAACGTGTCAGGAGTGACGAGGAAAGGTGAGAAGCTCAGAGTGGGAAGGAAAGCAGCTCCCTTCGGGCAAATTTTCACCCCAGACGAGAAGCAAGGCGTGAAAAACCGGAGCTGGAATCCCAAACCGGAGCTGGAATCCCAAACCAGAGCTGGAATCCCAAACCGGAGCTGGGTTCCCAAACCGGAGCTGCAAACCGGAGCTGGAATCCCAAACCGGAGCTGCAAACCGGAGCTGGGATCCCAAACCGGAGCTGCAAACCGGAGCTGGAATCCCAAACCGGAGCTGCAAACCGGAGCTGGGATCCCAAACCGGAGCTGCAAACCAGAGCTGGGATCCCAAACCGGAGCTGCAAACCGGAGCTGGGATCCCAAACCGGAGCTGCAAACCGGAACCGGAGCTGGAATCCCAAACCGGAGCTGGAATCCCAAACCGGAGCTGGAATCCCAAACCGGAGCTGGAATCCCAAACCGGAGCTGGGTTCCCAAACCG
>NW_015114270.1:120105-122454 GCF_001443285.1 Poecilia latipinna | reverse complement strand
GAGCTGGGACCCCAAACCGGAGCTGGGATCCCAAACCGGAGCTGGAATCCCAAACCGGAGCTGGAATCCCAAACCGGAGCTGGAATCCCAAACCGGAGCTGGAATCCCAAACCGGAGCTGGGTTCCCAAACCGGATCGGATCTGCAGGGAAATGATCTGCTGTCACCTGATTGTTAAAAAATTTAATTCAACAAATCAACAGACTGAATAATTTCTTCAGTAAAATGTTTCTTCAGAGAGACAATTAGTAAAGTTTTGTTTTCTTTCCACAGAAAATGTATTTTTATGTGGCAACAGCTGGAAAAATTGTGAAAATCTAAAAAGAAATACTTTTAAATAGCTGATAAAAGTTAAAACTGAATATTTTTAAGCTAAAACTAGAAATTATTAACAATTTCAGAAGTGAAAAATGTTAAACTTTGCAAGTTTTCTGTAGAAAATATGAGACATGAATCTCAAAATTTCCGAGTTATTTTCTTGAACTTTTACGACTTTTGGAGCTCGAAGAATTTTCAAGTTTTTTTCTAAAAAAATTCAACACTGACTTCAAAATCTTTTACATGTTTAGATGGAGCAAATTACAACTCAAAGTAATTTCTATAAACTTTCTGAGAATAATCTAAAAAAAAAATTAGCTCACAAATTTTCAAGTTTTTTCTAGTTGATTTGTGAAATTAATCACAAAATGATAAAAAATAAACGAGTTTTGGGATTCTGTTTATACGACAGTCATGATCATAAATGTTTCTGGACGATAAACTGTCCCAGAAGTTATCGCGATAAACGATAATATTAATATAATAGCATAATGATGCAGAGTCACATCTCAAACATCAGTAACTTTAAATTATAACAAACTTTTAACTCTGGATTTGGAGACATTTTAAATATCAAAGTTAAATAAAACAACAGAAACATTTCAGATCATCTAGTTCAGACTGAACAGCTCAAGCTGGACATGTTTTCATTTTCCCTCTCCTGGTCTCTCTGGACACTAAATTATGTTTTCTGGTTAAATTCAAACTTCATTCAGCTGAATAAAGTTCAACATCTGTGCTGCAGTAACAGATTTGGCCCAGTGGAGGGCGACATAACACCTGACAGGTGTCAACATTAGCTCCTGCTAATTGCTATGTTGGTGTAGCGCGTTAGCAGAATTCATGTTTATGTTTATCCTTTTAGCATTAGCATAGCTAACTCTTAAGCTAGTGGTGAACAACTAGATTTTAATCCGTTCATCAGATGTTTTTTTTTTATTTAGTCATTTGTAGATATTAGTTTAAAAAAAATCTAATTATAAAGATTTTAAGCTATTTGTGTTTTTCTAGCTGGAATGTGCATAATTAAATATTAATTTTCAGAAAACACACATAAATCAAAGTTTTCTTTTGAAATTTAAAACTTCTCTCTTCAGTTTGATCCTAGACGCTAACACTGCTAACGCCGCTAATGCAGCTAACGCTGCTAACGCCGCTAATGCCACTAATGCCGCTAATGCCGCTAACAGGTTAAAGTCTCTAAAATCCAATAACCTGGAGAAATTCTGTGTTTTCCACGGTTTCACTCATCTGACAGTTCAGCTTATCCAGAGAGAGCAAATAAACCACAGACAAATTACAGGCTAAGTGTGTGTGTGTGTGTGTGTGTGTGTGTGTGTGAGCGCTCTAACAGAGAGGAGTGAGCCATCAAAGCTCTGTGGTTCTGCTGCGGTTCGGTTCTGACGTCAGCCGCTGCTCCAGGTGATGCTGCTGAGATCTTCAACGTTTACGGAGAAAAAACTGAAAACGGCCAAACGTCACTTCCTCCGTTAGTGAAGCTGAAATGACTGAACTTGTCTGACAGTTTCGTGTTTCCACGGCGATGCGTTCGGTTGCTTCACTGCTTCTCTGTTTTCCTGCAGCTTCATGATGTATTCTGGGAAATCCTCTGGTTTTGGTTTGGAGTCGGCATGTGGAAAAACTCAGGAACATCTGGAGCTGGAAGACCTGCAGCAGGGAGGGGCCACACACACACACACACACACACACACACACACTGCGCTGACCACAGGTGCCTGCTTTCAGACAGAAACCTCTGATGACCTCTGACCTCCAATCAGGTCAAACTGATCAGATTTAGCAGCAAAGCATTAATAAAAATAAATGTGTTATTTATATGCAGCTTCATTTCACTGGAAACTATGAAGAAAACTAACAATAAATAGTTAAGTAAATGATAGAAGTTAAAGTAAAATATATTTAAGCTAAAATTACCAATGATTAAAGAGTTCAAAGTCAAAATGTTGAACTACAAAGACTGGAAATCTGAAAAGTTCATTTTTCCTGCAAATGACAGAGAGAGAGAGAGAGA
>NW_015114270.1:109094-114269 GCF_001443285.1 Poecilia latipinna | reverse complement strand
ATCCATCCATGGGCCATGCTTCACATTGTGACTGTTAAATTATCAATTTCATTCAGAAAACTGGACAGAAAATATTAAAGATAAAAACTTAAAGACGATAAGAGAGATAAAGATAAATAAAAAACATCTGAGTTACGGCTGCAGTTAAGATTAATTATCCTTGTAATCGATTATTCTGATGATTAATCAGATAAAAACGGCAAATTCTGCAGATTTTTCATTTAATCACTTAATCTGTTTTATACAATATCAAAAATACATTAATAGATGTTTAATCACATTTAATCGATCACTAAAGTAGTTAGTAAGTTAGATTAGTTCATGAATTGATTCATCTGTTTGAAAACCAAAACATTTCAGAGTAAAAGCACAGTGAAGGCATATTTCACTTTTTAAACATTTTTAATGGCTCTTCTTCTTCTCCTTCTTCTTCTTCTTCTCCTTCTTCTTCTTCTTCTCCTTCTTCTTCTTCTTCTTTTTCTTCTTCTTCTTCTTCTTCTTCTTTGCCCTTAAATGAATTCCACTGCTGGCGTCTTGTAAATTTTTATTTTTGCGGCGAGCTGCTTTTTTGGCTGCGGGCCCCATCTGTTGGCCAGCTGCTGGATGTTAGGGAGGAGACGTGTGTGTGTGTGTGTGTGAGAGAGAGAGAGAGAGAGAAAACACACACATCCAGGGAGGGATTAAACACGTCGAACTTTCTCAGGTTTATGAATATGCATAACGGAGAGGAAGAGAGAAAAGAGGAAAAACAAGAGATGGATGGATGGATGGATGGATGGATGGATGGATGGATGATGGATGGATGATGGATGGATGATGGATGTATGGATGGATGGATGGATGGATGGATGGATGGATGATGGATGGATGGATGGATGATGGATGGATGGATGGATGGATGGGTGATGGATGGATGGATGATGGATGGATGGATGGATGATGGACAGAGATTTAGAGCTGCTGTGAATTGAACCCAACAACGTTTAGCTTTGTTATTAGCGGATGTAGCTGTGCGTCAGATTTACGGTCGTACCAGAAACAAAGGTGGAACCTTTGTAAGCAAGAAAATAAAAAATAACAAAACGATTAGTTGTGTTAAGATCGATGTAATTTATTAACCAAAACGAGTGAAAGTCTCTGCCCCAGTTTCATTAATAATTTTATTTCTTTTTTAAGCATAAATATCTGGAAAGTGCGGTGTGCATGTGTATGCGGCCATTGATTCAGCAGATCATTCCTGTCTGGGTTTTGTCTCTGCCAGCTCAGGATTAGAAAACATCTGGATCAGTTCAAGTCCTCACAGACTCTCAGTTTGTTCTGGGTCTGGACTTTGGCTAGGCCATTCTAATAAATGGATCAGCTTTGGTCTAAAGTGTTGGTGTTGAACTCATTTTGATCAACATCTTGAATGTTCTTAAGGGGCCAGTTTGTGGCTGATAAAAAGCCTTTAATAAGCTCTTAAATTGCTAATAAATGGCCGTGTCTGCATTCGATTCTTAAAGTTAAATAATTCTGACATCTTTTCACATCAGTCGTAGATTTTGTGATTATTTTTGTGGTGCTAATTTAAAAATATTTGTGGTCATCGACGACATTAAATGGAACATGTTCTTTTAGCTGCCACATTAATTACAGAATGTATTTCCACATCAGGTAAAGCTGAGGCAGCCATGGAGTAAAGGTAGGAAACACCCCCCCCTGCAGGTGGGAGTTAGTATCACTTAAACCCATTTTTTGCAAAAAAAAAAAAAAAAAAGAAATTGTAATAAACTCACTGCTATGCACCAGCATGAAAAATCCATGATCAAGGAATCTGAAAACCTGGAGCGACTGATTTGGCGTCTGGAATCTCGAGAGCCTAAAGAGAAGTTGTGGCGGGCCACATTTGGCACCCGGGCCTCGAGTTTGACACCTGCTGTAAACCATCCCATAGCACCTGTCTCGATGTTGAAGCTGGTTTTCCTGAACCGGAGTTCGATTAGCGTTCACACCTCCAAACCGAACCGGACTTTCCAGACAAACGGACCGGAGTCGGACTGAAGCGGAGCGGACTGCAAAACACCTCTCAAAGTAGTAATCTGGGTTCAGTTATCAGAAGCACAGAGAAAAGGTGCAGAATCACAGGTGTGTGTGTGCGCGTGTGTGTGTGTGTGTGTGTGACCCAGTTTTCCCAACACTTCCCCTCTCCTGGTTGTTAAATCCAAAGGAGCGGCGCTTTGTGTTTCAGTTGTTTGTTGAACTGTTGTTTCTGTCGACAGCAGGGGCTTCTTCTGTGTGTGTGTGTGTGTGTGTGTGTGTGTGTGTGTGTGTGTGTGTGTGTGTGTGCTCCTATTTCCAGGACAAAAAGCCTTCAGTGACCCAATAATGAAACTAAAATAAAAAGCCAGAATTCAGAGCGTTTTGCTGCTGCATTTCCAGTTCCAGCCTGGGACTCTGACCCGGTTTCCTGCTGATTACACACAGAGGTTCTGTTCAGCCTGGTTCTGGTTCTGTTCTGCATGGAGAGCCCAGACCTGTCATTCAGAATCACTTAGATTCGTCCAGAAGTTTACATACACCAAAATCAGAGTTCATTTAAGTGACGTGGTAAAGTCCTGATGATGTCACAGCTTTGTAAGCTTCTGATTGGTTTACTCCAACATTTGTTTAGTTACCAACTCAAACGAGTCTCTGCTCCAAGAACCTCTGAAGGAAACGACAAAAAACCTCAGAAGACGCTGAGAGCAACTTCCTGCTTCACCAGGTGGAAACAAGATGGAGGCCTCAGATTTTAGCTGTTTCTCAAAACATTTCTGCAGCTAGCGCTAGGCTAAAGCTAGCTTATGTTTTGGTTGTATTTACCCAGAATGCCCTGTGCTGTAATCCACTTCCTGCTTTTGGAGCGGTCTCCGGTCCGCTTGGCGTTCACATTCAAATCAACCAGATTTCAGTCCATCTGAACCCAGACTGAGGTCTGGAGGACCAGTTTGGTTCTTTGGACTTCAGTCGTGCACTGAAAACTTTCCAAATGATGAAACCCTGAAACGTCGCCGCTCCTCTCACTGCGTCTCCACACCTTCGGTTGGAATCAAGTTTTTCACAGGAAAACATTTTATTCACATGAGGAAATTCACGTTAAAGCACCTCTCCGCTTCCTCCTGGCAGCCAGCGGGTGTGCGTGTGTGTGTGTGTGTGTGCGTGCGTGTGTGTGTGTGTGTGTGTGTGTGCGTGTGTGTGAAACAACATAAGCTTCAACACATCGGTGGCAGTAAGCCTGTGTGTTCGTTCTCCATGTTTTATCAAGCCATCCTGTTCAGATGCTTTCCAGCATTTATCACCAGTTTTCTGGTTTCGTCTTTAGAGGCTCAGGTCATTCATTCATTCATTCATTCATTCATTCATTCATTCATTCATTCATTCATTCATTCAGTCTTTGGTGTTGTGACAAACGTTTCCTCCGGTCGTGACACTTTAACTCCTGATGTTTTCTGATTATCTGGTTGTTTATAGCAGCTTTACAGACACAACTGGAGATTTACACCAGTTTGTCTTTTACTGAAGTAAAAGTGAAAATTACAGCATCGTAAAAATACTCCTAAAAGTATTTTTTTAAAAACGTTATTGAAGAAAATGTAATTAGTTACTACCAAACTTTGACCGCATGTAGTTTAAAATCTCCAGTTTCTGAATCACAGAAAACGTGAGAGCAGAGAGAATGAAGAGACAAATTAAAACTAAAATAAAGGAGTTAGAGGGAGGATGACGAGCTGCTGATGAAGAAACGCTGACAGGTCTCGTTCAGGTGTTGCTGTGACACATTCGGGTCCCAGAGGAGCTGCAGGTGCAGACGGCTCCATCTGCGCGTCACGGCTTCACATATCACTACACACACATTGATCCAGGAGTGTGTGAGACGATTCTGTGCATTCACACTCCGCTGCTCAGCGTTCATCACTGACGTTACATCTACCCCAGGCAGACACCAGTTATTAACCAGTTATTAACCAGTTATTAACCAGTTATTAACCAGCTATTACCATTAAAGTAACAGCAGATGATCCAGAACCAATAACGATCCTTACTGGTTCAGTCAGGATCCAGTCAGGATCCGGTGAGGATCCGGAGCATCAGCGGTGTTCTGGAGTTCTGGTCAGTGACCTTGGCTGCAGTGAAGGTCGTCCTGCTCTGACATGCTGATGGCGGCGCGTCCTGCTGGCGGCTTGCTGCTGATTGGCTGCTGCGGCTGTGTTTGCGTGTTTCATGAATCAGAATGAGATGAATCGTTAAATATTAAAATATGGCAGGCCTTGACGCTCCTCACCCTGACAGCAGACATCTGCTGCGGCCTGTGGAGAGACGCAGCGCACAAAACGTCTCATCTGCATTCATCCTGGCTTTTCCCTGACAGTCATGCATTACTGCTGCTGCAGCGTGGTGGAGCTGCTGCTGCTGCTGCAGCGCGGCGGAGCCGCAGCTCCTGTCAGGGTGGAGGCATGGAGGAAATCTCTGGAGGAAGGGAAGCAGCTGACGGCGAGCGGCGCCCGGGTCTGATTAAAACACAGCTAATACTTTAATGAAATATTAACACAGTTAGATGTAATTAAATTAAAAGGCGAGCCGGCAGTGAGATTAGCGGCCATGTCAGAGCAACCTGAGGAGGATAACCTTCCCCCGCATTAGCAGCAGCTTAGCCGCTCAGCTGCTGCACCAATCAGCAGCCTCGTAATGAGCGCGCTCAGACATCATGCTAATGAACAGAGCGGATGCTAAAGCTACAGCCTGCTGAGAGCTCACTATAAACATGCTTTCATTATATTCAGACACTGCTTTGCATCCAGTTACCTCAGGCTGGAAAGTTCTGGAAAGTTCTGGAAAGTACTTCCAGGAGGCAGCAAAGTTAGAAATGACTGCAATAGATTTAGACTGATCCACAAAGAGACCTAAAGTTTACATACGGGGTCAGGACAGTATGGAGGGCTTGTTTGTATCAATAGGTAACTTCTCATCACATGTGAGGTACCACAGGGACAATCCTGGGAAACCAGGACTTAAAGGGGCAGTGTTATGCATTTTCCAGGCACATTGTGCAATTCGATAGAATAATCAAGAAACTACTTTAACTTCAGTTGTTATAAAAAGTGCTGTGTATATCAAATATGACTCAAAATAATTTTACTTCCTGATTTAATTAATGCA
>NW_015114270.1:103310-103531 GCF_001443285.1 Poecilia latipinna | reverse complement strand
GTTGTTCGGCTGCTTGGATGTTATGATTGTTCAGTTGGATGTGTTGGAGGTCTGGTTGGATGTCCGGTTGGATGTCCGGTTGGATGTCCGGTTGGATGTGTTGGATGTCTGGTTGGATGGGTTGGATGTCTGGTTGGATGTGTTGGATGTCCGGTTGGATGTGTTGGATATGTTGGATGTCTGGTTGGATGTCTGGTTTGATATGTTGGATGTTTTGGATG
>NW_015114270.1:95794-98149 GCF_001443285.1 Poecilia latipinna | reverse complement strand
GTCCGGTTGGATGTCCGGTTGGATGTCCGGTTGGATGTCCGGTTGGATGTCCGGTTGGATGTGTTGGATGTCTGGTTGGATGTGTTGGATGTCCGGTTGGATGTGTTGTTCGTCCCGTCGCCTCCTATAACCCCAGACTGGAGTCTCTCTCCTCGCCGCTCCTCGGTCGTCGCGTTCCGCCCGGCGACCGGCGGTGTTGGATGATGATTGGACGGCCGGATCAGGTTTCCCCGTGTATTTCCATACATCATCCGACGCTCCCTCTTCTGCCCCCGACGATTTGCACCTGCGCCGCCTCGCTTCCCCTGAAAATACCTCTGATTAATGTCCGGATGCGGCGAGGGGAGCGGAGCGCCGATCTTCTGTGGTATTAATTAAACCGCCGCTAACATCCTCACCCGTCACACGGGGGGAGTGTGGGAAAACGAACTGCATCGCACGGCAGCAGTTAGAAACAAAAAGAAGAAGAAACCCTGGAGATTCACCGGGCAGCAGGATACAGGCGATGGCGAGGCGGAAAGACATCAGCAAGAGTTACCAGGTCATTTCTACGGAAGGAGATTAGGGCCAAGAGGAAAAAAAAAACCCCAAAAGAATTGAAATCTAACAATTGTTAGATTTCAGTTTTTAATTCTCAGATTAAAGTTCTGGGGGGAAAAAAATCTGAATTCTGAGTGTAAAGTCAAAATTATGAATTTAAAGGTAAAAAATTATTCTGAGATCAAAAGTCAAAATTCTGAGATTAAAGTCAGAATTCTGGGGGAAATGTGTCAGAATTCTGAATATAAAATCAAAATTCTCAGGGAAAAAAAAATCTGGATTCTGAGTGTAATTGTGAGAAAAGAATGTCAGAATTCTGACTCTAAGGAAAAATTTTGAAATTAAAGTCAGAATTCTGAAAAAAAATTCAAAATTCTGAAAAAATGTAAAATTTTCAGTGTAAAAATCAAAATTCTGTATTTAAAATCAAAATTCTGAGATAAAAAAAGACATCCTAAAGTTATCCAATAAAAAGCTTAAAATTATCAGACATTTTGACCGACCTGCTTCTCTTCAAACCTAACAAATAATTTACCTTTATAAAATTAAAAACATTGAAAGCCACAAACAGGAATTATTTTTTTTTCAAAGACACATAAGAGGTCGTCACTGATTGGCTGGCACAAGGCATTCTTTCCTGCGTTTTGATTGGCCCAGATGCCAGAGGTATAAAGGATGCTCTTCAGCTGGTTCAAACATGAGGTAAGCCAACTTCCTAATATTTCAGAATATTTTCAGAAGTTTTCCTTTGCTGCAACTTTATCCAGCTGAAAATAACCAAACTAAAGTTATCATTTTTGGAACAATCTAGATTCAGCTTCAGGTACAGCAAATAGAAACTAGAGATCAGGATGAAATCTGGGTTTGGACCTTCAGAGTCACATAAAGGCGGTTATAAAATCAGCCTTCTGCCACCTGAAGAACATTTCTCAGATACATTAAAGATCTGTTGCTGTTGTGTGAATCCTCCAGAAAACTGCAAAACAGCTGAAACACTGACTTCCTTCAAATGAAGACTAAAACACAGCTGATTGGAGCTGCTCTTGATTAATAATAATTGGAATATTGATTATTTTTTCCAACTGTTCATCACTCTTTAATTTTGCCACTAGAATGTTTCTTTACTGGTTGTTTTGTTTTAGTCGTGAAAAGCATTTTGTTAAAGGTGAACTTAGTTTTCACTCCCTTCAGTTGTAGATCAACAGAATCCAAACAAACCTCCTTTCAGAAGGACAATAATCTGAAATAACACGTATTAAAACCCAAAAATGATTGTAAACAAAAACAGAAGCTCACAGCGTGTTGGTTTTTTTGCGCCTGGCAGCCAGTCGAACTCCGGTTTCAGAAATGCTAATAGACGTAATTACATCGTTTGGTTTATCAGGCGCAGGAACGTCGTTCGGGCGTCGCCGCGTCGCTCAGCCGCCGCATTTCAAAGCGTTCGCCGTCGGCCGCTCGCTTTCTGATAACGAGACTTCCAGATGTAATTACAAAACTGTTTTTCCGTCACTGCAACACACACACACACACACACACACACACACACGCACGCACGCACGCACGCACGCACACGTAAATGTATGTAAACACACACGTTTCTTTGCATCTGCTCTAATATTAGCCCAGTTTGCACAGATAGGGATCAGTTGATGGATTTGCAGAATTATGGCTGGGATTAATAAGAATTTCCTGCGTATGTGGAGCCATAAAAATGTGTGTGTGTGTGTGTGTGTGTGTGTGTGTGTGTGTGTGCGTGTGTGTGTGTGTGATCATGTTATCAAGCTAAACTCCCACTTATAAGGTCAATTTAGAGTC
>NW_015114270.1:83717-92271 GCF_001443285.1 Poecilia latipinna | reverse complement strand
AGTCTCAAATTTCCAAGATTTTTTTCTGGAAAATTTTGGACTAATATCTGAGTTCTGAAAATTACAAGATTTTTATGGAAAATTTTGAGTGTTTTCTTTGGAAGCAAAAAAATTTCTGAGATTCAGCTGAAAATTCTTTCTTGCAAATTTACGACTTTCCAAACTTAGAACTTTCAGCGTTTTTGGTACAAAATTTCTGATTAATCTTAATTTTTTCTTGCAAATTTTTAACTGTCCAAGCTCTGAAATTTCCAAGACTATTTCTGGAATATTTTTGAGTAATCTCAGCATCTCTGGGTTTTTTAACAGATATTTACTCCTCTTTTACGTATCTACTGCGGCCCTAATATGCTGTCATCCAGATCTCAGTATGTTTAGAGGTTTTCCTGGTGTCATCGGCTCAGAGGGCAGTGGTGCCGGCGGCGGCGGTGGCGGCGGCGGCGGCGGCTAACTTTGATGAAGCTGAAACTCTCCAGGAAACTCCAGTTTTGTGTTCCGACTAGTGAAGTAAAACTCAGATGTTCAGCCTTGTCCATCTGCGCTCACGTCAATCTGTCACTAACAGAAACAACAAACCTTCCCTTGTTCACAAGCAGCTGCATGCAGACCTGCATCACACACACACACACACACACACACACACACACACACACACACTCCTGCAGTGTGCAGATGTGTGTGTTGAATGCACAGGATGCTGAGCCACACATGAGTAGTTGTCATGGCGTTGGGATGACAGATGTAGTGCTGTGGTCTAGGCTCTGTACCACACACACACACACACACACACACACACACACACACACACTCTCTAAAGCCACTCTTCATTTATCAATAATTGGTTTTTAATTCCATTTGGCAGCCAGCAGCGCGAGCCGCAGAACAACAGCAGTAATGAATCCATCGCAGAGGAAAGTTTCTGACCGCCGAGTTCAAGACAATCGGAGGAAATGAGAGATTTTGGTTTTCTAGAGACACTCGGGTCCAAATACTAAAAATAATCTCTTCACTACCTCAACATGATACAAATAAACTCTGGTTTAGGAGTGGCCTAGTCAAAGTCTGAGATGAAATAGGAATAGTTTGGCCCGATTGTTGGCTATTTCTTCTATAAATTGTAATTATTGCTGTAAATGAAGTAAAGTTACAAAAGTATTTGCATCCCAGGAAGATTTAACTCTGATTTATTTCATTCCATGAACAAAAGTTTATGAAAATAAGATAAAAATAATGTTTACGTTTAGAAAAATGAATCTGTCATGTTTTATTTACATAAAGTGAAATTATTCACACTCTAATCTGAGAAAATTTTACTTAACATCAAATCCGTCTTCAAATATCTAGGAGTTTAGTCTTTATTATCATTATTTAATTATTCACAAAAGTGCAGAACCTAAAGAAGAATTTTGAATAAAAAATAAAATTTTTAAGGTTTATTTTTTTGTCAGGCAAACTCTGGCCACCTCAGCAGGGGTCCTTCCTAAAGGGGCCAGATGTTCCCGGAGAATCAGTCAGCCATCTTTGCTCCATTCAGCCAACATGTGCACTCTTTAGAAGCAGGTATGAAAAATGTGACCTGATGATATGAACACACACACACACACACACACACACACACACACACACACACAGGGGATCGCATTAGTCAGACTGCAGGTGCAGCTGCGCTGGGGGAAGGTGTGTTCACTTCTTCCCATTTAGCGGTCGTCACGGTAACAGCCACACCATCATTGTGTATAGAAGGAAATAAATGGAAAACACCAGGATGCAAAGACATCAGCAACGATCTATGAGGAGCAACAGGTGGCCACCAGGCGGCGCTAGAGGGCCTCGGAAAGTTGGAGGGAAAATGACAAAAACAGTAAAATAATTTTTATCTAAAATATTTTTCAATAAAAAATGAATCTGATCTGTTTTTCAATTATTACAACTACAAAGTATAAGTTAAAACAGCTTACTGAAATGTTATTTGGTTTCTGACATTAATCTAAAAAAATCCTCAGAAATAATTTCCGAGCGCCTTTCTAGAAAAATTCTGAGTTCTTTTCTTTCAAAATTTCAACTTTTGGCATCAAAAATTTCCTTGTTTTTCCTAGAAATTTCTCTTTTTTCTTGAAAATTTTGGACTTTTCAAACTCAGAAATTTCAAAGTTTTTTTCTATAAAATTTCAGTTTTTTGTTGCAAATTTTCAACTTTTGGAGCTCAGAAATTTCCAGATTCTTTTTTTGTATCTCAGATGAATCCTAGTTTTCTGAGTTTTCTTCTTGCACATTTTTTCTTTCAGAGCTCAGAAATCTCCAGGTTTCTTCCCTCTGCATTACTGCTCATATAGGAATGTGTGTAACTGCAGAACCGACCCATGAAGTCGGCGCTGCGTCCATTTGGACGGATCAACTCGCTTCCTGAATGAAGTCAGACAATTTAATGCAGAAATGTTTCCCACAATAGTTAGAATGATGCAGTCCTGAACAGCTGCTTTAACTCTTTGTGTGTGTGTGTGTGTGTGTGTGTGTGTGTGTGTAGGGGGGATTGCTGTGCATATTTTCTCACCAGCTGACTGAACAGGAAATGGAAAATCCCAAAAACCTGCAGGTTTCACTCCATCGTCGTTTCTCACCACAGTTTCTAGTGAAGTCAGAAAACCCAAAGTTTGATTTCTGGGAGTTTTAAAGCGGGAATCCGTTTTGTTTTGCAGGTTCTGCGTTGAGTCATTGGCTCATCTGTCGGTGCCGCTCGGCGGCGGCCCGGTCCGGTCTGGTTTCTGCTGACTGGCAGCGAACCGTTCCTCAGCTCTGCAGACTTTCCTGTCTAACATTTGGTGCAGGATGGAAAACGTGTCTGAAGCTGCCAGGAAAAGGAACCGAAGCAAACAGATGAACAAGAACAGAACTCTGGGTGAAATCATTCGAGCTGTTAGGAAATGAAAACGAGAGTTTCTCCGTCATGGGAAGCAAAATAAATCTGCTTCAGACGTTAAAAATAAACACGATTTATTCTGGTTTTTACTGGAAAACTTCAAATTAAAATGAGTTTCTTTAGAGTTGTGCACCCCCTACTGGTGGCTGGATAACACAGCAGCTTTAGAGAAACTGCTACAATGGAATCGCTGCTCTGGAGTACGGAGGACTCAACCTGCCAAAATTACCATTAAGTGTCTCGATAATAATGTGAAATATTTTTCTCACTTTCCAAACTGATTTGATAACAGTGAGACATAAATTTATATTTGTTTTCAACTAAATTAATTTACCATTATTATTATTAGTTCATTTTCCATTTTCAGCCACATCCACAAAGAACATTAGAAAAATAAATTAATATTTCTGTAAATAAAAGTAGAAAAAACCAAATGGGAAAAAAACACAAACAGGAAATATTGAAGAAGAAAAATCAACTGTAGGTACTAAATGAAAAATATGAAAAAAAATATATTAAGTACATAAATAAAAAAAAGAAAATGTAAAAAGTAAACTCATCAAAAATTAAATCAATAATGTTTCATTTTTGAAAAGTTCTTTTTTATTTATTGAATGCAATATTTGGCACATTTATAAAGTCATTCATTTTTATTTTTATTGTTAATCTTGGCAGGATTCCTTCTCCATAGCATCAGCTTTTTCTTTTAATTAAAAACTACCGTCCTGCATCATCCATCAAACACAAAATCATTGACCGCAACCTTAAACAATGATGGGTTTGGATCAAGGAACGGCCTAGTCAAAGTCCAGACCTGAATCCAGAGGAGATGGACAGAAACCGTTTCTGTCCATCCTGGTTTGCAAAAGATGTTCGAAGCTGCAGAAGTTTCTGCAAAGTTCTGACTCAAGAATTTCCACATTTTTATATGTAAAGATATTTTTGTTTTGTAAAAATACCAAATGTGTCATAAAATCCAGTAAAAGAAACTAAAGTGTGTTTGAAACATGATCAGAAGATAAAACGTCTGGGAGGATTTCATCTTTTGCTCCAATTTCTTCATTTGTTTTTCCATTTTTCAGTTTTTCCCTCTTTGCTTCCCTCCTGTTCTTCACTTCTGACAGCTGCAGATCATTAGTGTAGCAGGTAGAAACCCACAATTATCAACACACACACACACACACACACACACACACACGCAGGACGGAGCTGCACCTGGTCTCCTACAGGCGCTGCAGCTCCGTGTGAAACGGCAGAAAGCTGCGGACGGCAGAGATGAATACAAGCTTTTTTCAAAGAAGAAAATCCAAACATGGTTATTTATAACACACACACACACACACACACACACACACACACTGTAAACCCCAAAACAGGGAAGATTAATGTTGCGACCCGCCACCAGAGACATCTGCACACACTATGTGCTGACATCTACACTTCCTATTGTGGAGTTTATGCTAAATATGCAAATCTTAATTGCATTATCTGCTATAATTGGCTGATCCGTCCTGCAGGGGGCGCCCTGCTGATTAAAGTCAGTTTCTAATGTTCAGTTAAATAAGATTACGAGTTGAAATCACTTCCAAAGTGATTCCAGTGATGAGGCACGGCAGTGGCAGCCACTCTAAAGATGGTTAGTTGGAGACGTTTTTACAAAAACCAGCCAGTTTTGCTTTTATATCCATTTTATTTGAATCCCGCAGCATCACAGAACCTCTGCTGTGCTCAACAGTTGGAATGAATTTTTTTCTCCAAATGTGTTTAATTCAACTGACTGAAGTTTGAAGAAATAATTTGTATTTTCTGTGTAACAGTTTATTGTTTAAGCAGAAGCTGTGAAGACTGTCGGCCATGTTTCTCCTGCATGTTGCCATGTTGTTTCTCCTGCATGTTGCCATGTTGGAGCTAAAAACTTCCTGCAGAGCAAATCCGGCAGGAGGAAGTCGGACTTTTTAAGAAAACGTGAATAATTTGGTTTGTGTTGATTTTGATAGAAAATATACAAGTATTTATGAGAAACAATAAAAGATATCGAATATTTTGGCAACCATAATAAACATCAATACGACTCGATGTCGAAAGATGTCAGCTTTACAAATAAAATATTTCTAAAAGTTTTTTTCTGCATTTGTTTTTTATAAAAGTAAATTGTTAAAATTGCTGAATAATTTAGACATTTAAGGCGTATTAAAGGGGAAGTATTATATGTTTATATCATAATCAAATAACTGTTACTTTCAGTTGTAATAAATATACTACGTATGTAAAATATGACTTAAAAAATGTGACTTTGTAATGTAAATTGGGTTTCTGTCTCTTTAAGAAGCTCTTTTCTCTGAATCTCTGCCTCCATGAAGTCATCCCAACATGGCTCCTCTATTAACCCTTTAACGTTTTTGCCAGCGTTGCTCTGAGAAGCAGCTCCTATAATGAGCTCAGTAGGTTTTTGCTAATTGCTGCTGGCTAGTCTGAAGGAGCTGAGTGGGGAAGGCGGGGCTAGGTCCATCCAGGCGTTTTGCAGCTGAATGGTTGCCATGGAGACTAAAAGGTTTATTAAACATGCATGAAAGAATCAAGGCAACATTCCAGGTTTGTTTTTGATGAGGGAATAAAATTATAACATGATGTAAAGCTAATAAAAGTCGTTTTGAGTACTGCCCCTTTAACAGATGGATCCACCTGATGATCCTGATCTGCTGCCAGAGGAACCCAAATAAAATCTCATTAAAGGTACTAGACCAGGCCAGTCAAATCTTTTAGGATAACAGGAGAAAAAACACAAAAAGACATTTCTCCAGGCGGGCCCCGGCCCCCCCGGTTCCCCTCTTAGGGTCGCCACTGTTTCCTGCTAAATGCCCGACTCTCCGCAGTGTTTGGCTTTAAGTGGACCTTAAGTGAGAACCTGCAGCTAATCTAGGTCAGATCTTCTGCTGTGAATGATTATTGGATGGTAGGTTGCCATGGCGACAGCCCTCCCACCCCTCAAACAGGGCCGGGGCATGTGGGGGGGCAGTTAAGGTGTTTCAGCTCTGTGGGGCCGCCTGCACCTCCGGCTCCATCCCGCCGTTCGAACCAGCTTTGTTTACCGACAGCATCTGGCAGGCAGCCATTTTGTTTTTTGTTGTGTTTTTTTCCCTGCACATTTCCATAAACACCAAATGGTGCCGTTTCCCTTCCCGCCTCTCGCTGCAGATGAAAATCCAGGGCAGTTAAAGCTTGGACGCCAAACAACGGAGAACAAACGAGTTTGTCCTGGATGACGCAGCGGCCCGGCCAATCAGAACCAGGGCCTGAGCTCTACTTCCTGTTTGCACTCACCCCGGGCCAAACACGTGTGCCAGGCAGCGCAGCAGAAAATAAACGAAACACGGCCATACATCAGCTGGACAGGAACTTAAATGTGCTGCATTAGTAACGGCGCTGCAGCAGAGGGAGCTTTACGCTCCTGAGTGACGGAGAAGAAGCTGAAAGAAGAAATAATCATCATTTAATGATCAGTCTGACGGGAGACGATCAACATCTAGACCAGGTTCGATCAGCAAAATCAGGATTTTATAGATTTGCTCATGGTGGTTTCACATTTGGCATTTTCTTGTTGAGGTTTTACTTTTTTATGCAATCATTTCCTCTGATCCTGGACGCTGTGCAGCTAATTAGCATCTCTAAAGCTCAAACCTGACCTTTGACCCCAAAAGGACGATGCAGAGAGAGCAGGAAGAGGTTAAAACTTATCCAAATCCATCATCAGGGGGAATAGAAGATCTTTGGCAAATAAACTGGATGAGCTTCAAGCCACAGGCTAGGCTGGCATGTTGAGCCATTCAATGGAGCCATTTTTGGTGCTTTTATTTTTAAATCTCTGTGACGTTTCCTGTTGGTTTTATGCAGATCAGGTCGTCTGTTTGGGTTTTTATAAGCCTCCTGGTCTGTGGGGATGCAGCGCTGCAGCCATAATTCACCTCCTGGGCTTTAATGTTCATCTTTCTCTCATTTTAACAAGAGACGAAGCAGCAGCAACTGCTGCAGCTCCAGCAGCAGCTCCAGCATCAGCAGCAGCGGCTGCAGCATCAGCAACAGCTGCAGCATCATCATCATCATCATCATTATTATTATTAGTCTGGTCCCAGAAATGTGAGCCACATCTTCCACTTTTTAATTTTACAATTTCCCAAACATCAAGTGTTCAAGTCACTTTTTACACGTTTTATGTTATTTTACAATGAAATTAAATATTTTTATTGTTATAAAAATATTTATAAATCAGACCTTATTTATTAATTTATAGATTAAATACATTTAAGATCAAACAACACCTGAACTTTGACCCCAAGTCTTAGGAGCTGAAAATAACAAAAGCATCTCATCCGCTACTCCAACATCTCTGTTACCGAACGGCCAAACGGAGACTTGGAGAGGAGCAGCAAGAGCAAAGGAGGCGGATCAGCAGAGCCAGATAACCGATGATGTCATCCAGGAAGTTTTAGAGAAATCAGTTCAGAGGAAAAGATTTTATACAAAGTGTGTTTGTTTCAGTCCCACCAGATCCAGATGCTGACTGCCGAACAAGTGGCATCTGCTCCACACACACACACACACACACACACACACACACACACACACACACACACACACACACAGCAGTGAGCCAGATGCAGGTGGGCCTGAGATTCGCTCAGGTTCTCAGAAAAGAGGCGAGGTTTGATTAAAATCAAATAAAGCGAGGAAGAATGTTTAGGACTAAATCGGTGAATTAAATTCGGCTGTTGCTCGTTTTGGTTGAATCTTCACAGATTTTCCTGTTGATCGTCCAACAGGAACAGGCAGTTTAGAGTTTCAGTCAAGAAGTAAATACGGAGGCAAATAAGTGCAAAAGTGCATGAATGATGCAAACTGCAAAACACACAAAAGAAGCAAACGCAACAGAAAACACTGTTCTTCCTCCTGTGCACAGAAAAGAGTAAATTCCTCGATTCAAAGGAAAAAAAATGCAAAAAAATACCTCAAGAAATTCTGAGATTAATCTCAGAAATTTTCTAGAAAAAACTTATTCCTAATTTTTTACGAGAATAAAAAATTAGGAATAAACTATTACAAGAAGTCATGCTATGAGAATAAAGCTGTAGTATTTTGAGGATAAGGCGTTAATATTTTAAAAATTAAGTCGTACTTTATCCTTGTACAAGTTTATTCTAGTAATAATACGACTATTTACATAATTTTATGACTTTATTCTCATAATTTATTTTTTATTTCTTAGCGTGGCCCTAACACGCCGTCGTACTTTGAGATCCGGTTCGGTTCTGGATCCTCGTTGGTCCGTCCAGGAACTCATCTGCTGCCAGTAAGATACTGACTGCTAATAATGACTCCACTAACCTCATCAGACTCAGTCAGGAGGAATTTCAGAGATTTCCTCCAACTTTGTGCATCCAGTCAGTATGAGACATTTTTCAGAGGTTGTGTGTGTGTGTGTGTGTGTGTGTGTGTGTGTGTGTGTGGTGGGGGGTCAGTGGATTCGAGTGGCAGGTGCACGGATCGTGGCGATGCCCGTGGGGCGACCGCGGGGCTCGAACGCTCGCTGCGGCGATTAATCACCCGGCAAAATGCTTCTGACATGGAAGAGAGGGAACGACA
>NW_015114270.1:74360-79304 GCF_001443285.1 Poecilia latipinna | reverse complement strand
GGGGGAGAGCGAGAGAGGGGGAGAGAGAGAGACAGGGGGAGAGCGAGAGAGGGGGAGAGAGAGATGTCATGTTGGTATAGCACATTAGCGTTAGCTTCTGCTAAATATGCTGGGATATCTCTTTCATGTTAGTTTCCACTAATTAGCATGTCGGTAAAACATGTTAGCATTAGCAGATCAAAAGTTAATAATTAGCCGCTTGAGGTTAGCTCTGCTAACTTTTTAGTTAGCTGCAGTAGCTAACCAGTGCTAATGCTGTTAGCCAAAGGACTAAAGGTTTACAGAGGTGGAAGCTCAGATGAAGAAAACAGACAGATATGGAAACTGATAATCGTAACATCCACCAATATCATCAACAAGATTTCAAATATTCTGCAGCTGTTTCTACATTTTAGCCAAACAAGAAGGAAATCTGTTGGAAAATCTCCTTAAAATCAGCTCCAGCTGCTCTTTTCCTTTAACTGCAGTGACTCTACATAGCAGATCTATCATTTGAAGATGGGATTCATTTCAGTTTGGAGCCACATGAGAAGCAGACATGTTGTTCTGGCGTCTCTGATGTGGAAAAGGAGAAGGAACCAAAATGCTGGATTAAAGAAATAAAAATAAATTAAAAAGTGGTCGTCCTCGAGGATAATGAAGTTTTATTATTTGTTTTCTTATTGTTGGGTCTCAGCTGGCAGAGGACAATATTTTCTGTGTTAGTGTTTGCCTTACTGCGTATACACACACACACACACACACACACACACACACACACACACACACACACACACAGTGGCCTCTGAGGTGAGAATCTCCATAATGATCGTGTATCAGTTTGATTTATCAGCTCCAATCGGAGCCGCCCCCCTCTCTCCCTGGGGAGACGCCGTTTACCGGTCTGCTGTCCCTAATCGGATGAGCCCGGCGCCGCCGCAGCCTGGGAGAGGATCCGATTCCCACCGGGGCCCAAATTAAAACGACCACTGTCCCCCGAACGGAGCGGCGATATTAGAAATGCTTAAGGATAATGTAGTGGTTGTGTTTTAATGTGACAGGACGAAACAGGAAGCCTCAGGGGGCGGAGCTGAAACGAGTCCAGATCAGAAGAAACAACACTTAAAAAAATAAACTTACTCCTTTTTACTGTAATTAAAACATTTTGTTTCTCTGAGAAAAATCATTTATGACCAAAAACTCAACAGATTGAGGATTAAAGCAGCAAATGACAGAAAAACTAAACTAGGGAACAAAAGTCATGACCAACAGGTTTCCACGGCAACAATAAAGCTGATTTTTTTTGGTAATTATTAACTACAAACGTTTCATGAAGTCAACAACAACAACAACAACAGAATTTCACTTCTTACGTTAAAGTTCTGGAAAACATTTTGTTGCCATGGATACCGAGGCTAACTACGGGGTGCCATTTGTAACGTTAAACTCTGAGCCAGCGAAACATTTAGTCTGTAAAAAAACATTTAGTTTGTGACATTTATGAACAGCAGGGAGAAAATCTACTAAATCAAATTATTGTTAAATTTTGACTAACTTTACAAACTGCTATAGTTAGCGTTAGCCCTGCTGCACATCGAGCAGCTACAGGAAGCTAGAAAAGCTACAGGAAGCTAGAAAAGCAGCATGTTTAAACTCTGATGAGCACCGTACCGCCCAACATTTAACTTCTTTCAACATTTATTAAATCAGGAAATCCAAACGAGATCATGACTTATTGGTAATATTACGACTATTCTCGTATTACTCCGATTTTATTCCTGTATTATTATAACTTTACGGATTACAAGTTTGTTTTTATCAATATGACGGCTGACGTGACTGTTCCTGTATTATTACCACTTTATTCACTAATTATAAATTTCACTTGGTAACATGATGACTGTTCTAGTATTATAAGGAGTTTATTCTGGTATTATAATTTATTTCCGTTTTAAGACTTTATTCTCAGATTAAGTAGATTTATTCTGGCACTGTTGCAGTTTTAATCTTGTATCCCAGTGAAACTCCAGCTCTGATTCAGCCATCAGCTCGGTTGTCGAGCAATATTCCTATTTTGATGCTGATCAATTAAACATGTGTAATGTTTGGCTTTCTTCATTTCATTTGTTCATTTATTCATGGTCTCTCCTGCTGTCACCGCGCTGCATGCATTCATTCATGCATTCATGCTGATGTATTTTTCACGGCCGCGTCGGCTCGGATCAGCGCATCGACTTCAGTCAAACACACATTTTAATTTACCGCGTTTGATCAGAGCTTTAATTCATTCACCTGTTGATGTGAGCAGGTTCCAGTCGCTGCTCTGAGGTCAGCAGCTCCATCCTGCTGCTGCAGGACAGAAAAGAGAAACTCAGGAAGTTTGCAGTTTCAATTATTTAGTTTTCACTAGAAAACAACAATTAGCATGAAATAAATTAGCATTAGCATTAAAATGCTCCATTGTTCCTTTTGTCTCTGAGTTGAAGTCGTGTTTTCTAACTGGGAATCAGTGAGCGTGTTTCTCCATCACAGCCTTTTCCTGTCCCCCCTGTCGTCTCGCCGTTTCCATGGCAACCTTGGCCAGCATCCAAACAGCCGGCGGGTCCCTCTGAAGGGCATCGCGCAGGCGGGATGGAAGATTCCCACCAGGCGGCTGCAGGAAGAGCGGCCTCCTGCGGCCGCAGCTTTCAACGCAGCGACTCACAAAACCGTTCGGTGGAGATTCATATGCAGTCAGGAAAGGTCAGAGGTCACGGGAGGAAGGAGGGAAGGGAGGCAGAAAGACAGAAAGAAAGAGAGAATGAAGGGAAAAATAAACATAAGAAAAGAAAAAACTAAGAAATGGAAAAAATATAAAAATCTAAGAAAAAAGTATAAAGAAAAACAAAAAATAGAAATAAAAGGAAAAAATAAAAGAAAAAAGGGAAAAATAATAATTTATACTTTTTTCCTTTTTATTTATATCTTATATTTTTTGTTTTTAAGTTGAATTTTATTTTATTCCTTTAGTGTTAGTTGTTTTTTGCAAGGTGTTCAATGTTTTTTTATTTGTTTTCTGTGATTCATATATGCAAAAACCCAATAACTATAGAATTAGAAAAAACACATGGAGTTAAAACGATATAAACAATTTGTCTATTTAGATTTCATAGCTTTCATGTTAAACCAATAAACGCTCACTGGAAATAAAAATCTAGAACATAATGGCAAAAAGCAGAAGGGAAATGAAAGCCACTGATATTCATATTAATATTCAGTAATAGAGGAGGATTTCTGAACCTGGCCGGCTGATCGCAGGAGTTTAAAGCTCAGAGCAGAAATGTTTCTGTTTGTTTCCTGAAATATTCAGCAGCAGAACATCCACATGAATCATTCAGTCAGGAAACGATTACGGAGTGCCATCTCTGCCTGAAACATTCATGCTTTTTATGTCATAAATTATGACACGCCTGTTTCCTCACTGCTCTGAGGGGGGAGCAGAGCAACACTTCCTGGTTGTGACCTCATTTCCTGCCATTATAAACTTTCTCATGCCAGAAAAAACCTTAATCTGTGAAGTTGGGATTAATTTAAACGATGAGATTGGACGCTGGAAAAGACCAGTGTTGTGTTCATTAAATAATTTAGCAGCAGAAAAAAGTTTTGAATAAATTATTTTGTACAATAAAATGTGGCAAATTAAATTCAGATCGGATAATCTGTCTGCATCCAGAGCCGATGCACCAGATTTCTGCCAGGCTCAAGTTTTGATTAATTGGTCCACAAAATCATTCTGAGGGCCACAAAGTGGCCCCCGGGCCACACTTTGAGCACCTCTACCAGAAATCTGTTAAAGTTAAAACCTGGAAGAAAACAAAAGCAACCAAACAGACAGAACTGCTTCAGACGACGGCGTATCAGGGCCGTGCTAAATGGAAAACGATGGACTAAATCTCCACGTCGGAAATGTTCTAGAAAAAAAAATCACAGATTTTGAAATTAATCTAGCAACATATCCAATTATATACTGAATTTCTGAGTTTCAGATTCTGAAACTTTTTCTAGAAAAAAAAATCAGAAATTTCAAAATTATCTGTCAAATTTCCTATGAAAAAGTTGGAAAATTTTCTTCTATTTTTCTAAAAATTTCTAATCTAAAAAAAATCAAGAAAAAACAGATTTTTTTCAAAATGTTTTTTTTAAAAAAGGATAATCTTGAGAAAAATGTATATTTCTGAGTTTTAGTAATTAAAACTTTTTAGAAAAAACTAAGACATTTCAAAACAGAAAATTTTCTAACAAAAAGCCACAAAAAACAGCAATTTTAAGATTAATCTCTGAAATGTTTCTTTTTTAAAAGAAAATGTGTTTGATTAATCCCAACTCTCAAAAATTCTGCTTTTCTTGTCTGAAATTTGCTGTTGTTTTTATCTACAGTGACCCAAACGGGCCTCCACTGGACCGGCCTCAGCAGCTAGCCTGCTAGCTTCTTGTTAGCTGATGTTTTATAGTTTATGTTTTATTGTTTCACTAAATCAATAAAACATTTTATCAACCCGCTGATGATCAGCTGACCTTCATGGCGACAGGCCAGGTGTGTTTGTTTGTTTCTCGGTTTTTCCCGCCAGTAAAAACCTAATTAAGCTGAAAAGTTTTTATTTTGTTGATTATTTGGCTCTAAAAGCGGCTCACCTGAAGGAACCAGAGCAGGAAAACATCCAACAGCACCGAACTCTGATTAGCAACACCAACCAGCTGAGGCAGGAAACACAGGAACACTGGGAATTTCAAAATAAAACAGAAAGTCAGGAATTAAAGTATGAGCACAGAAAACAGGAGAGAAACCAAATAGAGAAGAACAGGGCAAACATTTCACAGTAATGCAAACCCTTATATATTTATCTATATTTCAGTGATTCTTGAGAATAGGGACAAAACAGGTCGTATGATTAAACCACCAAATTTGAATAAAATATACACAAAATA
>NW_015114270.1:66510-70173 GCF_001443285.1 Poecilia latipinna | reverse complement strand
TACATAAGGTTGAGAAATAATAATAAAAAAATGGGACAATTAAAACCCATTTTGTCCCTATTTTCAAGAATCACTGATTTATATGTAGATATAGTTATATTCATATGTCACATACATACTATAAATAATTATGCATATTTTTAATCTAATTGATTGTATACATATGGTTAAAATGTATTTAACTATATATTATTTAGTTGCACATTTATTTATTTCATACTATATTTACTTATAAATATAATTTTGTCCCTTTTGGCCCTCCATACACCTGATGGGTCACATCGCTAATATTCTGAAAATCATTTCCCGTTGTCACTTGGTGTCTTGTGACCCTACCTGGGTCCCCGACCCCCATTGTGGGAACCCCTGGTTTAAAAAATGAACTGTATTTAAATGAACTGGATTCAGTTGAGTTACATTTCAAATTATATTTGTTATGAATAGGAACCATAAAGTCAAGTGCGAAGTTTCCATTAAATAAGAAACAATTCAAATCCCAGGTGATTGCATCTGTTAACGAGATAAGTCAGTAAAAAACATGCCACAGCTTTGACCTCCAACTACTTCCTGTTGTTTTATTCTTCATGGTTTCCGGCAGTAGCTGATGATCATGTGACTGGTGTGATGTGGGGAAAAGTGATTCCACTGCAGTTTTACAAAATAGCTCAAAACTTCGTTTTATCGAAAAACTTGAGTTTTGTCAAAACTGTCATGTTTTTATTAAGCATTTTTATTTTTGTAATTCAAATTTGCTTTATTTTATGGTTAAGAGACACAGAATAAACCAGTTAAGTTCAATTAGGATTACAAAATAAAATCTATTTGCTAAATGCCAGAATAACGAGTCAGAAAAAAATGAAGTAATTTGTGAGTTAAAGTCTTTAAACAGTTTGGGGCGTTTATTGATAATATCTGTGTCTGAAGCTGAGACGCTGCTTCCTGCGTGACGTCACGCTTCTGATGACGTGTATTTTGTTCCTTCTGGATCGTGTCTGCGGCTCCCGGTCCCGCCAGCCTCGCTGTGTGTTCCTCACCTCCAGGCGGCCGATCCTCTTACTGTAAAACCATTTCCTAATCTCAGAGGCGTATCAGGCGGAGCGCTAACAGCTTCACACAAATGGGATCCGGTCGGAAACATCCCAATTCTCCCGTAAAGACGCAGCGCTTCATCCGCGTCGGCCCGCAGGCCGTCGGAGCGGAACCGATGCGGATCGCAGCCAAAACATGGAGACATGATTGAACTTGGTGTTAAGAGACGAGAATCTGCTGATGAAACAAACTCAGCTCCACTTTTAGCAACAAACATGGTTTAAAAACAACTTACATGTTTGAGGCCGAACAGAGAAATTACACTATTCAATAATTAATATTTTCAGTATCTTCAGAGTTGTTTTGGCAGCAGCAGTCAGTGTTCCAACGTATGTGAATAGGCCTCTGACTGAAAACTGTTAGCTGACATGCTAACAGCTCAGCATCCAGGCAGCAGAGATGATATTCCACAGCAACACATCCTGGATGTATGCGTTAGCTCTGCTGATCCAGCTCATTTGCTTTTGCTGCTCCATTTAAATCTGTCAGACCGTTTGGTTAGAAAGATGTTGGAGTAGGGGATCTGATCCTGGAGCCATGTTTGAAGATCATCCATTTCTATTGTCCATCATGATGGAGGGAAGAGACGGTTTGAACTTCCTCCTTCTCTCTCTGCATCGTTATCAACTCCTCTGAGGTCAGAGGTCAGAGTTCAGGTGTTAAATGAGCTTTGGGATGCAAAGCTGTAAAAACAACACCTTGTTGCCATGGTTGCACATCATAACTGTCTGAAAGTTAAAAAGTAAGAGCAACAAGAGCTAATAACTGACCTGACTGAAGATAAACGCAGTACAGCCATCAGCCAGCAGGGTGTACTAACTTTCCCTCAGTTAGAAAATATACTTTGTTGATATTTTTGGCTTACTGAGTAAAACAAGGTTAATTTTTGGTGTAGAAATCACATTTCCACTTAAAAATAAAAATTTAACATAAATATTTAGGAGGAAATTGACAGACCATCTGATCGACAAACTGGCATCACTTTAGAATTACAGCCAGGGGCCAAACAAAGTCCATTCGAGGGCCACAATTGGCCCCCGACCCCCACTTTGAACATCCCTGTTGGAATCTATGAACGGCTGTTTGTGCGGTGAACTCTGCCCCCTGGTGGACATTCCTGGTCATTCCTGGTGGATTTAAACTTAACTCAAGTTTAATGTCACTGAAAGAAAAAGGTTGAAATTATTTTAAAGTTTCTACTTTATTTTCTCTTTATGGCCAGAATATTGAGATTATTTTTTAAAATACAACCCCAAGTTTCACTAATTAATGAATATTTAGATGAAAAATGTTTGCAAAATGTCCAGAATGGATCTGTTTTATATGCTACAAAGTTTTAATATATTACATTTACCAATAAAAATATTTAAAAGCACCACTTATAGTTCTATTTCTTTATTCTTTAAGTTAATTCCTTTAAAAAAAAGAATAAAAGTTTGGAGTTTAACTTTCAGACACAGATGATAAAGAAGTTAAGGCTGTGAAGTTTTGGATTATTTAAAGCAAATCTTGTTAAAATAATTTTAATAGGTAGTAGCATTATTAACATATTTCATTGTTTCTGATTCTAACACCAAATCAAACACTTCACTGCCATTAATATCAAAACATTAGAATCTCACATTCTCAATTTTATTTTAATCTATTTACATTGTATCTTTAATTGTGTCATTATGAAAAGTATTTATTTATTAGATACATATTTAGGAACAGAAACCTGGGAACTGCCAGGAGAATAAAAACCCAGTCAGAACATGATGAGGCTGAAACAAATCGATGTTCTTCAGTTTAATGAAAACCAAAACAATACAGATGTTTTAAAAGATGAAGGACAATAAACCGGATGAGAACCAACCAATGTTTGACTTCCTGTAGATAATCAAGTTGATCTTAATCTGCTCCGTTAGACAAGCAGGAATAAAACTAAAATGGAGATAGAGCGACACCCAGCGGCGACACGCAGTACTGCAGTGTTTAAACAGAACCCAGGTTCGGTTTTATCTGATTTACTACCTTAATTTGAGATATGAACCATGGGATTTAACGCTGCCCTGCTGCTTCCTGCAGCCTGGAGATGAATCTGAATCTGATCACAGATGAAGAAGTTTCCAGATGATCAGATCGTCTCCAGTTTCCTCTTTAAAACTCAGAGTTTCAATCTGATCAATAAGTTTTTATTGGACTTTGATCTTCATGCTGAGATCATCAGAGCTGCTGCTTCATCACTGAGATCTTCATCGGTACGATCTTTACTGTTTTATCAGTGGTGAAGAATGGAAACATCCTATCAGTGAAGGTGTGTGTGAAGGTGTGTATGTGTGTGTTAGTATCCAGATCAGAGAAGGACAGTTTTCCTCTGTCCCAGTCCAGATTCACTCTGATCCTCTGGAGATTCTTCTGGACTGAGAGACGAGAGGAAGGAGCTGGTGGAGAATCTGCTGAGTATTTACCTTGATAGAACCGTATATATAACAAACCAGACTTTATGAGTCCTTTCCTCTTAACAGACTCTTCTAACACACCAAGTCTCCAGCCTTCACTGTCTCCAACATCAACATCCCAGCTGTGGTTCCC
>NW_015114270.1:59825-62751 GCF_001443285.1 Poecilia latipinna | reverse complement strand
TTAACGCTGCCCTGCTGCTTCCTGCAGCCTGGAGATGAATCTGAATCTGATCACAGATGAAGAAGTTTCCAGATGATCAGATCGTCTCCAGTTTCCTCTTTAAAACTCAGAGTTTCAATCTGATCAATAAGTTTTTATTGGACTTTGATCTTCATGCTGAGATCATCAGAGCTGCTGCTTCATCACTGAGATCTTCATCGGTACGATCTTTAATGTTTTATCAGTGGCGAAGAATGGAAACATCCTATCAGTGAAGGTGTGTGTGAAGGTGTGTATGTGTGTGTTAGTATCCAGATCAGAGAAGGACAGTTTTCCTCTGTCCCAGTCCAGATTCACTCTGATCCTCTGGAGATTCTTCTGGACTGAGAGACGAGAGGAAGGAGCTGGAGGAGACCATGCTGAGTATTCACCTGAATATAACCATATAACCAACCATCCAGACTGTATGCCGCCCTTCCTCTGAACAGACTCTTCTAACACACCAAGTCTCCAGTATTCACTGTCTCCAACATCAACATCCCAGCTGTGGTTCCCTGAGTTAAAACCCTCAGAACTCAGAACAGCGTAGGGACCATAAAACCTCTCTGGATTACCAGGAAGCTGCTGTCTCTCTCCTCTCCTCCCATTGGTCAGATCTTCAGACAGATGGAGTTCTTTACCAGCCGTGTTTGGGTCCAGAACCAGAGGAGTGTAGGTCACCATGGTCTCCATGTTGCTCCAGATGTTGAAGGCCAGGTTGCCCAGATGTTTGGCCTGGTCTATCAGAGCTCCTGAGGGCAGCTGTGGATCCTCCAGCAGGGGGCAGCGCTGGACTCTTTCCACTGCAGCCTTGTAGTTGTGCAGGAATGAGACGTCTGCAGCTCTCAGCTCCTCCTCTGTGGCTCTGACTGTGTCTGAAAGAGCTGCTATCTCTCTGCTCAGAGCCTCCATCTTCTCCTTCATCATCCCTCTCTTCTGCTCCTCTTCCTCCCTCAGTGCAGCCAGCCTGGCCTCCTCTTCCTCTGCTAGAAACTGATGAAGCTGCTTAAACTGCTCCCTAATCTGCCTCTCTGTGTGTCGGGCCTGGACCTCCAGGTGTTCTGCTGTCTGATCAAACTCCTCCTGAACTTTCTTCCTGAGCTCCAGCTTCTCCTTTAAAGGCTCCAGAGTTTCCTCAAGTTTCTTCCTGTGTTGCTGAGCAGCTTCATCGATGGGTCTGAATCTGTGCTTGGTGTGTTTTTCTGAATCTCTGCAGACGAGACACACTGGCTGCTGATGGTCCAGACAGAAGAGTTTGAGTTTCTCAGAGTGCAGAGAGCAGAGACCCTCTGAAGCTTTTTGGTTTCTCTGCTGTAACAAAGACTCACACAGATTCTTCAGAGCCAGATTACAGGGAGGAGCATCTGATGCTGATCTTTTCCTACAAACTGGACACTCTCTTCCTGGTTTCTCTCTCCAGTGTTTCTGCAGACACTCCTTACAGAAGCTGTGGCTGCATGACAGAAGAACCGGATCCTTAAATATTTCCAGACAGACCGGACAGCAGAGATCATCGTCTGATCTGGAAGCCATTTTGTCTCAGAGTGAAGCTGAAACCACAGCAGACAGAAAGTCAAACCAGGAAGTCAGTTTCTCTCTGTAGAAACTTTATGAACTTACTTTGATTTGCTTGTTTTTCCTCCTGCAGCAGTCTGTGTTCCAGTGCCTAGTTGCTCAGTTCTCTCTCTGCTCTCCTTGTTCAGAGTTAGTTTGATTTCAGTCGGAGACGAAGGCAGGAGTCAGAGTTCATCCTCAGGGTGTTTACTCAGTGAGTTTTTCTCTATCAACTGTTTCCTGGTTTTTCCAGGTTTTCCTGTTTGAATCAGTCTTTAGGCGGAGATGTGGCGCCCTCTAGAGGATTTAATCTTAATCTGCAGTTTTATTAAAACTACAGTTTTTCTGATTCATGACTTTGTTTCTGCTTCAAGTGAAAATATATTTTTCCTCTCATAAAANTCTTCCACTATCTATGAAAAATGAACACATTTCATGTTCAGTTTCCTTCTGTTTGCTGTTTTTCTGTCAGTTTCAGACTCTGGAGGTGAAAATGATGTTTGGTGTTGAGGAAAGTTTGTCCAGTTTTCACAACAACTGGATCAGAATCAGAAATATTTTGATTTAAATTCCATCAATGCTCTGATATTTTTTATTCTGAAAACTGGGAAACAGTAAAAACTCCAGTTTTCAGCTGGAGTATTTTAAAGTTACTTTAAATATAAACCAAAAATAAAACCAGAGAAGAAATAAAATAATAAAAGCTGTTGCAGTAAAATAATGACCCTCTAATGATTCAGTGTCTCCTCCTCCTTCCTGCTGGCAAAGAGCAACACAATCATTGCTCCGACTGCAAACTGAGGATTTCAGTGACAGTTTTAAACAGATACTTTAGTTCATGCTGATCTTTTTACCTTCTAACGGTCAGAAACAGGTGATTCCTCTTTGGTTACTGAGCATAAAACAGAGACTGAACAGCTGAATGAGATCTGAGTCAAACCAGTGAGGAAACGTTCAAACATTTACAGGAGATCCTGCTCTGCTGTGACAGATGAAGAAAATATAATAGAGCCAGTTTATATAAGCAGGAAAAACCAGCAAGAAAAAACTGCATTACAAGCTGTAAAACTGTAAAATGTCTCATTAAGTTTGATGAATAAATCATAAAACCAACCAAGACTGAAGCTGATCACAGCATCAACCATTTAATCTTTAAAAATGACCCAAATTTAAACTTATGAGGAAGTTTTGGTTTGTTAGATCAAAATGAAAATAATTCATTTAAATAAAACTATAAAATAAAATCAGGCAAAATAAACAGTTTTCCAAATCAGGTTTTAGGCAGATATATGAAACTGATGAAATTAAACTGTGAATTTTGGTTAAAAGCTCATCGTTCAGTGAAGTTACTGAG
>NW_015114270.1:53088-55231 GCF_001443285.1 Poecilia latipinna | reverse complement strand
GCTAAAAATTAAAATGTTCACCAAAGACTAAGAGAAGCATCAGAGTTCATTTAATAAAATCCTGAAGAAATTCACAGAGAAGCTGTAAAACATGAAGGATAATCAGGAGAAACGGGTTAAAAGTCCCTTCAGGAGGACGAAGCTCCTCCAGATGATTACAAACTGTTTCAGCTCACTTATTTTTTACATGACAGAAAAACTTCCTACCAAACGCCTTACAGTAGTTTACATCCCACCTCCACTAGAATAAAACGGAATAAGATCAGATTTTATGCTGCAGGTTCTGGTGAAGGACCGGTTCTGGCCCAGCGGACAGAACCAGCAGAACGACGCAGCTGCTGGTTTCCTCTAGGTGCTCAGTGGATGCTAGGCTACGCCGCTAACGCTAACCGCTTGAGTCAGTCGCTGGCGGCCATCTTGCTAAAAATAAGTCTCTATTTAAAAATAATCCTGAGTTAAACGACATTGTGAGTCACACGGGTGACCTCTGACCCCCGGCAGCGGCGGCCGTCTCTTCGGTGAGTGTTTTCAAGTCATCAGTTCGGAGCGAAGCCCGACCGGGAGGGATTCCTCCGTCACTTCCTGTCTGGCTCATCCGCAGAAATAAAATCCTCCGGCCGCAGCTTCGCTCCGCTCGGCCGTCCGATCAGACGACCTCCGGCCGCCGCCTCCTCTCCTGGGCGCCGCCGTGTGCCGTCGCGCGCCGCCGGATGCTCTGGCCGCTCGAGATGAGGTTGGCGTAGCCGGGCGTGTGCGAGAAGGCGTAGGCGGAGCGGCGGGAAGCTCGGTTTCTCACGAAGGCCGAGGGCTCGTCCTGGCTCCTCCTCTTCCTCTCCTCCTCCGCCTGCTGCAGGTATTTACTCTTGTTCCTCTGGACCTGCAGGCGGCAAACAGAACCGATAAATCAAACAAAGAGTCAGCGGACAGTTTCCACAGGATGAGAGGAAATGCAAAACAAAAGCAGATCAGAGTTTCCATTAAATAACAAACAGTTAAAATCACATGTGAATAAGTTATTAAAACAACAAGAATGCATCACCCCCCGTCCACTTCCTGTTTGTCGTCTTTGTTGTTTCTGCCAGTAGTAACATCCGGTCACATGACTCATGATGCGAGAAACGTTTCCATTACAGTTTTTAAAAACGTCACAGTGATGAATTACAGTGTAGACAGAAAAACAACATCTGAGATTAACTTTCAGAAATTTCCTAGAATAAAAGAGTTTTCTGATCCCCAAAGTCAGAAATTTCAGAGAGGAAAAAAAATGTGGAAATTTCTGTTTGGAAAGTAGAAAATTTTTGACAAAAGTCAGAAATTTCCATGTTTTTTCCAGAAATTTTAATGTCAAAATGTGACTTTTACAACTCAAATTATTTCTATTTTTTACATACAAGGACATTTCTGAGCCCCAAAAGCCAAAACATGGAAATTTATCAGATTAATCTGAAAAAGTTTTTTTTCTCACAAATTTTTAACTACTTGAAGTCAGAAATTTCCAAGTTTTTCTAAAAATTTCTGAGATAAATTTTTCATCACTGAAAAAGATTCAAATCCATATTTTCAGAATCTGTAAATAAGTGAAAACTCTTGGACTGGTTGGTGGTTTTGTGGTGTTACATTTATAAACGGGCCACTCTGGGTGAGCTGCAGTGTTTCCGCTCAGGTTGAGCTTTAAGACGTGGTGAGTTTCTCACCTTGTCTCCCACAGACGGCCAGATGGTTTTATGGAGGAACTGGATGCAGATGACGGGCAGCAGGCTGATCCCCACCGTCAGGATGATGGTCAGCCACAGGTAGGGCTGCCGCAGGGCGTTGGGTGCCGCGCCTGCAGCACACACACACACACACACACACACACACAGTTCAACATGTTACTCTGCTACGCGGCTCCAGTGACGCTGACTAAACGCCCAGAGAGCCGACCTGTGAAGGTGAAGACGGAGGGGAAGATGACGTGGATCCCGGCGCTGTGGATGTCAAACATGATGCCGAAGTAAATGGCGATGCTGCCCAGAACGGCGAAGCAGCTGACGAAGGTCCAGTACGACGTGTCCAGAGAGATCTGGACGGGTCAGAACCCCTGGTGGTTAGTAGCTGGAACTGCAACTCATTTACCAAAAACACTATTCTAATCAAGTCAGAG
>NW_015114270.1:40378-49640 GCF_001443285.1 Poecilia latipinna | reverse complement strand
TTTGGCTCTTTTGGTTGATATTAGGAGAATAAAATCACATCAGCAGAAAATAAATATTTCCAGAAGAAGATCATAAATTATAAGAAATAAAAGTGGTTTTAATGAGAAAAAGCTCTAATAATGAATCCAGATCTAACATGACCAGAATAAATCAGTCCATGTTTCACTCTGAAATAAACTGAAAGCTTTTATTATTTTCAGTGCAGGAGTTCTAATATTACGACTTTATTCTGTTTTTAATGATTTTGTTCAGATATTATCATGACTTCTCAGCTACTCAGCCTGTTGCTGTACGACTTCATCCTCAGTCAGGCGACTCGTTACTTTCCTGTTCTGACCTGCAGGTTGACGATGAAGACGAGCGACGAGGCCGTAACCACGGCGAAGGACTGGTAGTCGGAGGGCGCCTCGCCGTCCTGCCCCATGGTCTGCAGGAACGCTCCGTACGGGATGAAGAAGATGATGAGCGACACGAAGATGCCGTGGAACAAGCTGATGAAGAAGTTCTTGTAGTTGAACAGCGACCCCTGCTGGCCGGGCAGATACAGCGTCGGGACCTTCAGGCTGAGCTCGTCGTTCACGTCCTGCAGGAACAAACATCAGGAAACACATTTCACTGAGTTGGTCCCTAAATAAGGTCAACTTCTAGACAAAACACCTGATTCTGATATAAGACACAAAGTAAATTAGTTAAACTGATTTATACTGATATTTACTGAGACTTTCAAAGGTTTTAGCTTTTAATTCTGTTCATTGGAAAGAAAATTAAAAGAGAAGAGAGTGCAGCAGCTCCACCTGGTGGACAGTAGGAGGCATGCCTGTTCATTTTAATAGTTTTGGGTTTTTCATTGTAGTTTAATTTTATTTCATTGTGATTTTGTTCATTTTATTTAGTTTCTAGAGTCTGTTGCTGTTTTTATTAGTTAAATATTGTTTAGTATTAGTTTAGATTTTGTTTTCAAACTGATAGAAAATTAATTTTCCCCATAAAAGCAGTTTGCAAATTATGTTGCTCCATAATCCTCCTGTTGGCCATGTTACGCTACATTATGCTATGCTACGTTACGCTATGCTATGCTACGCTAGTCCAGAAAATGGTGACAGAAAAAGTTGTCAAACACCAGAATCAGTTTGTTGTTCAACAATAATTCAAAATGGCGTCTTTTGATGAGAATTACCCAATTCATGTATAACAATACTTTGAGTTCTGCACCTAAAAATTAACTGAAGTATGAAACTAAAAAGCTACTACCAACACGAATAAAAAACATTTAACTAATAAATAAAACTAGCAAACCCACTTTAAAATTAACTGAAATATACAAACAAAAAGTCACAACAAAATGAAACTAAACCGTCATGAAAAACCAAAAAACTCAGCAGTTTCTCCAAATTTTAAAGTTTCTGATTCACAAAATAAAACCATTTCAAATGAACAACATTTCTAATCAGCTGACATGTTTCCCCTCAGGAACCTGCAGGGCAGCTCGAGTGGAAACGAGTGAAATAAAACCTCAGACATCCAGAGGAACCAGTTTGTACCTGGTCCAGGAGTCCGACCAGCAGGACCGGCAGGCTGCTGTAGGCCAGGTTGTAGAGCGTGATGAACCAGTCCTCATAGGCCGTCTGCAGAGACAACACAGGTTCAGTCATCCTCATTAGATTTTCATCCCCACCTCCCCAAATGAACCAGACGTTCTAGACAAACTACAGTTTGATTAAAGTGAACTAAACAGGGCTGCTGTGAATGCAGCCTTAGAGGTCAAAGGTCACTGTCGGAGCGTATCGGACCGTGCAGCGCTGCTGACCTGAGAGGAGTATCCGTTGAAAAAGGAGTACCAGAAATGGACCAGAGTGAAGGCGAAGTTCTTGAAGAAGAAGAAACGGAGGAACTTGCACATCCTGATGTAGGACCAGCGGCCGTGCACCAGCAGGAGGCGCTGCAGGTAGGAGAACTGGGCGAAGGCGTAGTCGCTGGACATGACGGCCTGCATCCCCTCCTGACCGCTGATGCCCACTCCGATGTCGGCGGCTGGAGGGACAGAGGACCATGGGTCAGGTCGGGGTTTAAAGGTCAGAGGTCATCTGCTTCCTTACTTTTGATCATGTTGACGTCGTTCGCTCCGTCTCCGATGGACAGCGTCACGGCCTTCTTGTACTTCTTCACCAGACTCACAACGTTGGCCTTCTGCTTGGGCGTGACGCGGCAGCAGATCACCGCCTCGCACTCACAGGCCATGTTCACGAAGTCGACCTGCGGGACAAAAAGTTCGACACGTTGTTCCAAGATGGCCGCCGCTCAGGCTGCGGTGCAGCAGCTCCCTCTAGTGGCTGTGCATGCTGCTCTCACTTGTCTCATTTCCTTCTCCTGGTCGTCCATCGGGTCCTGAGGGTTGCTCGGAGTTTGTCTCCTTCCCAAGCGGCGAAGACGCAGCCGGCGGCGTTTCTTCTTCTTCTCATAAAGAATCTCGTTCTACGAAGACAAACATCCTAATCAGTCATGAAACCGACAGCACTGACCAGGAGGTAAAGGTTCCTTCCAGAACCTGCAGGATATTTGAACGACTGTATCGATTTTAAAACTTTGACTCTCCCAAAACAGAAAGGAAACTTTAACTTCTCCAACAGAAAGATCGTCTTAACAACTGCCAGCAGAGCTTTGGTCATTTTCCAAGGCTGCTGTGAGAGAGAGAGTCTAACCAGCCATCCTCCAGTGATGATCAGAGCGTTGTTGATGGTTCCAGGGAAGAAAGGCTCATCCGGTTTCTTTTTGCCAAGTCGATGTGATGGAGCTTCATTTCTCCTGGCAGCTTGACGGGCCAGCAGCTTCCCACTGCAAATGTTTTAAAAATATAAAAATCTCAGATTAAAGTTGAATATTGCAGATGTATCCTGGTGAATCTTAGATTTGCTCTCAGGCCTTGGATCATTTGTTAGCATTTATCTGCCTGTATTAGCATGGTGCTAACCAACACACTTCTGCTAATCACTATATTGGTATAGTGCGTTAGCAGAACTAATGTTTATGATTATTTAGGGCTAACTAGCCGTTTAGCTAGCAGCGCCCTCTGCTGGTGGCAGCACTGAGCATCTCAGATTCTGATTGGCAGAACCTGATCAGACTCACTTGACATCCTCTCCATAGTGGATCTGCATCTTGTCCGTCAGCAGCTGACATGAGTATCCGATGTTTTCTGCCGTTTCTGAAGGAAAGACAAACTTTCAGACTCGGTTCCGTCTCTACAGGGACGTCGGATCATTTCCTGCCTGCTCTACAGTCTGAAGGGGAAGGCACCTTTCTTATCGCCGGTCAGGACCCAGATTTTGATGCCAGCCTTGGCCAGGTTGGCGATGGTCTCTGGAACGTCATCCTGAAGTTTATCCTCAATGGCTGTTGCTCCAATCAGCTGCAGGAAGCAAACGCCACCAATCAGCAGAGCTGGATTACAGAAGCTGATGCTAGTTTGTGTTTCCCACCAACCATCAGGTTCTTCTCGATGTCCTCATAGACTCTGTCCAGGGCGGCTTCCCTGTCCACCATGTTCAGCTGGGCCTCTTTGTGTCTGCGGGACCAAGCCTCAAACTCGCTGGCGCTGATGTCCTTGTAACACAGGCAGAGCGTCCTCAACGTCTCATTGGCAAAGATCTGCAAGACAAAACGCATCCTGTCCTTCCTGTCCTGTTCATGTCTCTGAAGAGGAGCAGAGACTCACGTCCAACGCGGTCTGGGTGGATTCCTTGTGTCGGGTGTTTGGGGACAGCCGCTCATAGATGACCGTATCGGCGCCTTTGCAGTACAGACGGATCCGTCCGTCAGGAAACTTCACTGGAAACGAGACGAGTTAAATTCAAACACTTCTGCTTCTAATGAACGAGAAACGTAATGTTAGCATCCAACATGAAACAGTGTTTGGTTAACTCTCCCTTTGTTTTGGTGTCTCTACCCAGAATGCACTGCTCTGCAGTCCACTTCCTGCTTTTCACTTCAGCTGAACCAAGACTGATGTGACCTCAACAGAACCGGACTCTGCATGCAAACGGACCAGACAGCCTTCATCTACTGATGGGTTGGAAGAGGAGCAGACATGCTGCAGGATCCGATCTTCATGTGACACGGTGCCGAGTCTGATCAGCAGGGTTTATTCTGGGCCGCTATGCCAACGTTAGCTGGCCGCTACGCCATTTATCCTGGGCTGCTATGCTAACTTTATTTATTCTGGGCTGCTATGCTAACGTCATTTATTCTGGGCCGCTATGCCAACGTTAGCTGGCTGCTACGCCATTTATCCTGGGCCGCTACGCCAACGTTAGCTGGCGGCAGCGGCGCCAACATTATTTATTCTGGGCTGCTATGGTAACGTTAGCTGGCTGCTACGCCATTTATCCTGGGCTGCTACGCCGACGTCATTTATCCTGGGCTGCTACGCTAACGTCAGCTGGCTGCTACGCCGACGTAATTTATTCTGGGCTGCTATGCTAACGTAATTTATTCTGGGCTGCTATGCTAACGTCATTTATTCTGGGCTGCTATGCTAACGTCATTTATTCTGGGCTGCTATGCTAACGTTAGCTGGCGTTCGGCCTTACGGATGATCGACATGCGCTTGCGGTCAGAGTTGAAGTCGAGCAGGGCCAGCATCTCGTAGGTCGCCTCCTGGCCCATCTCAGAGATGGTGATGGTGTCCTGGGTGCGCGACAGAAACACGAAGCCGAAGTTCCTGGCTGCCGTCACGAGAGCGCCCTCATCAGGAGACGCAGCCTGATACACCAACTCGCCTCCTTGGAACAGGAGGAATGAGATCAGCTGGAGTTTCTGCTCTAAACCTTCAGGTGTCTCCTCTCTCCAAGTCATTCATTTACCCTCGTTGCTCTCCACCATGACCGTGTGGCACAGCGACAGAAGCTTGAAAAACTCCAGAGCATCTTTGTCCTTCTTGGATTTGATGTTGGCGACCAGGAAGTGGTCAACAAACTGGAACTTCCTGTCAGCGTGGCGGTTCCAGGTCCAGTCCACCGGCTGGCAGGCAGGACAGACAAGGAGGCGTTTTGGTATATTATCATAAATTATAGTCAAAACAAAAGACATTAAACATTTTATCTGAGGTTTTCATCATAATATGGTGGAATCTGCACGTTTCATCCAGACGTGGTTTGATTTATTGGTATAAATCTATAATTTACATTTCAAACCTGGTAAAAGTCAGATAGTTTATCATTAAATGTGTTTGGATCAGATGAACCTTCTCTGATGGTTTATCGAATCGACTCGTACCTTTATTTTGTCCAGAGATGCTCCTTCAGACGTGGTTGGGCCTCCTGACAGGAAAAGACAAAAACACATTTTAGTTCTCATCGTTTCCTTTCTACTTCAAGTAAATATGTCAGAAATAAAAATGTCTCTTAGTTTCAGGTTTACCAATATGTACTGTCACAGCGTTAGCCTCAACTTTAGCCATAAACTGAGAATATTAAAGGTATTTTCATTTCATCTCCAGCTCTGATTCGTTCAGGGTTTCTGAAGCGGCTCATATTCACCGTAACTCCGCCCGGCGATGGTGCACTTCTTGAACTGCATGATGTTCTGCGTCAAAGTTCCCGTTTTGTCGGAGAAGATGTACTGGATCTGCCCCAGCTGCTCGTTCAGGGTCGTCGTTCGGGCCTGAAACAGGAAGGAGCCGAGATGGAAAAAGTTCTGAGTCTCAGAAAGTTTGACCATCGGTCGTTTGGTACCTTAGCTGGTGTGTCTTTCTCTGAATAATACATCTGCAGGTCCCAGTTGATGAATTTACTCTGGCCCAGACGAATCACCTCCACACTGTAAAACATAACGGTGTTACTTTAACCAACAGACAAACTGATGCTAATTTAATGTCTCTGCAGCCGATCCTGACCTGACGTAGAGGGAAATGGGCACCATGGTGTTGAGGACGATGATGTAGCCCCAGAAGCTGAGGAAGCCTCTGTAGGCGACGGTTTGGTCTTTGCCGTCGTTCAGGTACCAGGAGCTGGTTCCGATGTCCTGGTACCAGAAGGAGTGACCGATGGCGAGTCCGGCCGACACCAGGATGAGCAGAGCGAAGATCTGCACAGAGGAAACACAACGCCTTCAGCAGCTGCTGCCCACAGGGGGCGCCACAGCAAGCAGCCCTGTTCCTGCTGCATCACACTGACTGGGTGTCAAATACGGAACAACATCAGGGCCAACAATAAAAATAAATTTACTGTTTTCCCTAAGAAACTTAATTCTGCATCGAGTCACATCAAATAAATAACCAAATATTCTTATGTTCAAATTAAAAAATAAAATTCAAAGTTTTGAGAAATAAAGTCAGAACTCTGAGAAAAGAAAATGTCAGAAGTAAATAACTCACTTTTTATACTGAAATATAAAATGTAACAGAAACCCTAGTTTAATTAAAGCTGACGTCCGTCTCACCGTGTAAACCATGTAGTTCATCAGCTCGTCTATCTTGGTCCTCTTGAACCTCGTTTTGCCGCCGTTCCTCATGATCTTGGTATCGGCTCCTACAACAGAGTCCAGGCACCAATCATCTAAACCACCTCATGAGTTAATGCCTATTCATTTTAGGCTAAATTTCAAAGAAAGGAAAACCATTAAAACAGCAGAGACCTGCGAAGATGACCAGGCCGTGGCAGAAGTCGGTGTTTCGGATTTTGCATCCTCGCAGCAGCATGTTGTCCAGCTCCAGAGGGTAACGCTCGCCGTCCCACAGCATCGTCCCCGTAAACTTGTCCAGCCGGTTGTTTGGTTCCTCACATTCGATCAGAGCTGCAATCAGATGATAGGGAACTAAACAAGTGACTAAAATACCGTTAACATTTCATTTAGACAGTTAAGGGGCTAGTGCAAAATAATTAATGCTGCGTTTATTTATTCCCATTTATTTCTTTGACTTTTGTACCCTAAAAGTTTCACTACATTAAAATGATCAGTTTAATAATTCAGAGAATCAGGAAACTCAGCCCTGATTGGCAGATGAAACAAAAAGTTAGAAAAACTGAAAAAAATGTGTAAAAACAATAAAAATTAAAATTTCAGTTTTTATCATTAACAGTTGATGATGTCACATAATCCAAGTTTAAATTTAAGTAGCCAATTAAAACTAATAAGCAACAACAAACAAAAGAAGTATATATTTCACTGAAATATTTCAAACTGAACAGAAATAATTTTGAAACGGATAAAAATGTGTCAATGACACAAAAAAAATCTGACAGAAATTTGAAAAATATAAGGAAAAAAACGGAATTTTTTATTTTGTATTTTCAAAATGTAAAAATAGTTTTTAGTTTTAAAAGAACTCAGACAAACTTTATGGCCCAAATTTAGCTCCATGAAAATCTAAATTATTTGACACCGTCACACTGAAAGCTACATTTAAACAAAAAAACTAAAACTGTGGCCCCAATTTATCTCCATACATTTTATCCTCTTAATAATCCAAAACTTTTTCCAGATGATTTTTTCACCCACATGAACCATTTATACATAAAACTCAGGTTCATTTTGATGCAGAGCTGCAGAACGTCTGTTTACACTGTAAAACATTGTTGGTTAGATAAACCCTCATGGTCTCTGGACCATGAGGGTCCAGAGACCAGTTTACCGTTGAACTGGGCCAGATGTCGCTCCTCCTGCAGCCTCTGGTCCATCACTCGGAGCCCCATCTTAAACTTCAGGTTGGTTTCTCTGCAAAATGATTAATATCTGAATTATTTCTAACATTTCCTGAGAAATCAGAGCTGACTGAACCAGAGCTGCATCCAAAGTTACAGACTTTAAAAAAGCAGAAAGTAAAACTTCTCAGCATGTTGACAGTAAAATGTTAAAAGTTTCTGATCAGAAGTTTGTTTTGGTTCGATGTCACGGATGAATTTCCTGTTAGAAACTTTGTTTAAACTCAGCTTGTAATGTTAAGATAAACATGAAGAAACTCCAGCTGTTAGATTTACACTTTACTGCTGAGTCATGAGTCGACTCAGCAATCAGGAACAAATAAAACGGCACCAATCAGATGATCCTGCTGGGAAAATACTGGTTTGAATTTCTAGAATAAATCCTGTAATATTAAAAATGGTTTTGTTTTAGAAGCTCTTACCCGTCCAGCTCGGCGGTTTCTACGTAACACAAGCTGTTGGGCTCGGAGCTGGACAGCAGCAGGATGTCGGCCTGAAGGAAACAGGAAACATGCAGGAGGAGAACAAACATCAGCCCACAGAGGATCTGCTCAATGAAATACATAAACCATCTTCATCTTAAATGTCCCGTTGTGTGTTATATGCCAGTAACACAAACAAAACATTAACATGTTGTAGCTCAAATTTAAGGGACAAAATGATGAATTTGAAGAATAATTTTTAAAAGAGCAAATAAAACCAAACATACGGGAATAAAGTCGTTTTTCTTCATGCGGACGACGTCTCCAACCTGGACGTCCATCCACTTCGATTCCTTAAACCTGAAGGAAAAACACAATATTCAGCTTTTCATGCAATAAAGAACAAAATAATCATGAACTGAAACCTGATCTGACCGTCCATCCAGCAAAACTTCACACTTCCTGTTGTTGACTTCCTTGTCCATCCTGTGACGCGCCTGAAGGACAACAGAGACTGAAGTCCAGCACAGTCCAACCAGCATTTTCCTTCATTTATCCGTTTTAAACGCGTCAGAAAGCAGCTAAAGTCTGCGGATCCAACATGGCCGCCTCACCAGGTCGTCAACCAGGTCTTTGATCGCAGTGATTCCCAAAACGATGACCAGAGGAAACAGAGTGGTGTACCAGGGGAGCGTGGAGATGTCCGGGATGATCTGAGACGGAGAAGAACCAGTTACTACTTCAGTCCTACAGAACAAACTGAACCAGAGAAACCAAACCAGAGAAACCAAACCAGAGAAACCAAACCAGAGAAACCAAACCAGTGAACAAACCAAACCAGAGAAACCAAACCAGAGAAACTAAACCAGAGAAACTAAACCAGAGAAACCAAACCAGTGAACAAACCAAACCAGAGAAACCAAACCAGAGAAACCAAACCAGAGAAACCAAACCAGTGAACAAACCAAACCAGAAAAACCAAACCAGAGAAACCAAACCAGAGAAACCAAACCAGTGAAACCAAACCAGAGAAACCAAACCAGAGAACAAACCAAACCAGAGAAACCAAACCAGAGAAACCAAACCAGTGAACAAACCAAACCAGAGAAACCAAACCAGAGAAACCAAACCAGAGAAACTAA
>NW_015114270.1:33969-36842 GCF_001443285.1 Poecilia latipinna | reverse complement strand
AACCAGAGAAACCAAACCAGAGAAACCAAACCAGTGAACAAACCAAACCAGGAAGTCACGCCGACCTGCAGGATGAGCAGAGCCAGGAAGTAGATGTTGGCCACCCTCTTAAACTGCTCATACAGGTTCAGGGGCAGGAAGGTGATGACGTTGTATTTGTACGTCTTGATGGCGTTTCCCTGCAGAGACGAGACAAACATCATTAAATGAAAGGAGAGGGGACAAACGAGAAGACAGACGAGGGGACAGACGAGGGGACAGACGAGGGGACAGACGAGAGGATCTGTCCACTGACCCGTCCTGGGATCATGACCTTCTGTCATCTGTTGACTCCCATTAAAAGTTAACTGGGTTCGGTCAGAGGTCCAGAACCGGTTTCAGACTGAACCAGATACCAGAACAGCTCAGCCTGATGCTCAGTGTCCCGTTAGAGACGGAGGACATGATCATCATGTCCAGGCTTAGAGGAACAGCGGAGAAATAAAACCCTCATCCAGGCGTTTCTGTCCAACTTTCTAATCCACCTGTTGGACCTTCAGCTCAGGTCTGATCAAAACGACCAGAACCCAGAACGTTCTGAACACCTTCCTAAGCCGCCATCATCCAGAGTCGGTTGAATGTTTGAGAACCAGAATCAACTGGAGGAGCTTTTAGTCTTTTCTTACCTGGAATCACCTGGAATCACCTGGAATCACCTGGATAATCTAAAGACGATGAATACGTCGTCACCAGGTGTTAAAACCTTCCCCACTCGTATTTCTGGGTTTCTGGTTCAGACGTTTGTCCTTTAAATTCTTCCTACCAAACTTTGATCCCTGATTAGGAAAACCTGAAGATCTGGGACTGATGGTCCGGTCGACCCGGTTCTACCGGAACCAGAACTTCTGCTGCTCCTCCAAATTATTGGATATTTTACTTTCAATACTTTAAAATGATTAAATTTAGTTTTTATGTGAAGTAAATCAAACGTCCTGAAGAAACGCATTTAAAATATGAAGAACAGCATTTCTGGGTCAAACAATGAAGCAATAAATAGGTTTTTTATCCTTATGACAATAATACCATAATTTAATGTTTGCATCGTCAAATTTTACTTCTCACACTCAGAAACCTGTCTAGAGTAAATGATTTCCGTCCTGAAGGTTTGAATCGTTTCATTTAGATCTAGAATAAATGTTTATTTTCCACTGGTCCAGCCGCTCCGCCTCCCGCTGAGCCCAACGCGTCGGCCGATCCGGACGCTCGGGTTTCAGGAGCAGAAAGATCTGCTGTCACCGCAGCAGGTGGAGAAAACCGTGGAAACTGGGATGGCTTACAGAGTATCGGCTCTTCTTAAAGCACAGGAAGACTTTCTTCTTGAACTCGGGCAGCTGGTGGTACTCTCTGTCGTTGGCCTTCACCTTCCAGCCAATTTCTGAAAACAAAGTTTGTTCAAACGTTCAGTGATCCTCATTTCCTCAGGAAATAAAACTATAAAAAAGGTGAAATATTATATTACAGCTTTATTTTCATAAAATTATACTTTCATTCTCAGAATTATTTCATATTACGCCTTTATCCTGATCATGTTTTATTCATCTGGCTCTAATGCTTGTTGAAGTTTTCGCTCCATGCGACTCGGATCCTGATCCGGTTCTGATCCGGTTCGTCTCACCCGGGCCCCTCGCCGCCGCCTCTGCGGGTCGATCCGCGTCCTGCGGCTCGTCCGCGTCGCTCTCGGATTCTTCGTCCAGGTCTTCGTCCAGCTCGTCGTCCGTCTCGTCGTCGCTGTACGGCATCTCCTCGTCGTTCGGCGCCGGCGTGTGCGCTCGCCGCCGACTCATCTTGGCGCCTCAAGCGTTTCCTGAAAAACAAGATGGACGACTTCAGGAATTAAACTGAAGAAATATTTCATAAACCAAATAACGGAGCTGCAGATTAGTTTACTGATCGATTATTGGCACATTCTGATGACTCTTCACTTAAAACACTTCAGTTTATTTTATACAATATTAGAAAAAAAAGCAAAACAATTAAATTCCTTCAAAAGAAAAAACATCTTTAGAGCTCCAAACTATTATTTTAGTAAAATGGAGATTTTTATTAAACCACTTAAATGTTAAAAGATGCAAATAAAAATTTAAATTAATGTCTAAATATAAAATACTTTTTTTACATTTACTGCTGTAAATGTTTTCCACCCAAACTGCCTTTGAATCTTTACAATCCAACGATTAATCGATTACCAAATTAGTGAAGGATCTGAATAATCGATACGTCATTAATCTGATCGATTCCTTTAGTGAACTTTGATCATTTGAAGTAAAGGATGAATTTGCAGCTGAAAAATCCTTCTCATGTCAAAACATTGATTATCAATAGGACAGAAAACCGTTTCCATACATTAACTAAACCAATGAATGACTGTTGGAGATTTCTGATGTCGTCTCAAATCTGAACTCGTTTTTCTGGAGGATCTGAAAACATCGTCTGCCATCGGAGCGTCGCAGAGCGGGACGTTCCCAACGAGACGTTCCCAACGGGGCGGGACGTTCCCAAAGGGGCGGGACGATCCAATAAGACGTTCCCAAAGGGGCGGGACGATCCAATAAGACGTTCCCAAAGGGGCGGGACGTTCCCCACAGGGCGGGACGTTCCCAACGGGACGTTCCCCACGGGGCGGGACGTTCCCAACGGGACGTTCCCCACGGGGCGGGACGTTCCCAACGGGGCGAGACATTCCCAAAGGGGCGGGACGTTCCCAAAGGGGCGGGACGTTCCCAAAGGGGCGGGACGTTCCCAACGGGGCGGGACGATCCAATAAGACGTTCCCAAAGGGGCGGGACGTTCCCAACGAGACGTTCCTTACGGGGCGGGACGTTCCCAACGGGACG
>NW_015114270.1:19498-30634 GCF_001443285.1 Poecilia latipinna | reverse complement strand
TCCCAAAGGGGCGGGACGTTCCAACGGGGCGAGACGTTCCCAATGAGACGTTCCCAAAGGGGCGGGACGTTCCCAACGGGGCGAGACGTTCCCAAAGAGACATTCCCAAGGGGGCGGGCCGTTCCCAACGAGACGTTCCTCACGGGGCGGGACGTTCCCAACGGGACGTTCCCAACGGGGCGAGACGTTCCCAATGAGACGTTCCCAAAGGGGCGGGACGTTCCCCACGGGGGGGACGTTCCCACCGGGGCGAGACGTTCCCACCGGGGCAGGACGATCCAATAAGACGTTCCCAAAGGGGCGGGATGTTCCCAACGAGACGTTCCTCATGGGGCGGGACGTTCCCAACGGGGCGAGACGTTCCCAATGAGACGTTCCCAAAGGGGCGGGACGTTCCCAACGAGACGTTCCCAAAGGGGCGGGACGTTCCCAACGGGACGTTCCCCACGGGGCGGGACGTTCCAACGGGGCGAGACGTTCCCAATGAGACGTTCCCAAAGGGGCGGGACGTTCCCAACGGGGCGAGACGTTCCCAATGAGACGTTCCCAACGGGGCGGGACGTTCCCAACGCGACGGGATGTTCCCAACGCGACGGGACGTTCCCAACGGGACAGGCATGAACTAGTAGAACCAGTTTGGTTACCACCAGAGTCAAAACCGTTTTACTGGGTTCATGAGATGCTCTGGCTGCAGATCGTTTCCTCTCAGAACCGTCCAGCAGGAGGCTTTGGGTCACGTCAGCAGCTGGTTTAACCCAACGCTTCCGTGTGACGCAACAGAGGTGACGAGGGAATCCAAACTGGTTTATATGGGAGGAATGAGACATTCCTGATTCAGGAACCAGAACCCAGACTGGTGAGAACCGAACAGAAACAACATTTTTAGCCGTTCCCAGTCAGGAAGTCGGTTTAAAACCAGAGCAGAGGAGCTGAGAGTAAATATCCCAGACACACCCAGGTTTACACACACACACAGATTTCCTCACTCTCACACACACACACAGATTTCCTCACTCTCACACACACACACACACACGGTGTGTGTTCAGATCCTCATGTCTCCCAGTATTCCCAGCCCTTAGCCTGACATGCTACATGTGTCAAACCAGCAAACTGATAAAAACACCTGAACTTTGAGGCTCCAGAACTGATTTTATTAAAAAAGTTAAACTCTAAGCAACATTTAAAGACTTTGACACTTAGAGAAAATAAATGTTTAAACAGAAAAATCCAATTAATCCTGTTGGAATAGAAAAAATCAATCATGTTAAACTTTTGAGCGTTTATTATTTATTTATTGCATTGTCATTTTATTTGTAATTTATATCTTCAAAAATATTAAGAAATAAACTAAACTGAGGGCAACAATTTCCATTCTGCTGATAATTTGACGTGAAATTTTGTTTTCAGAGACTTTAAAACCCGATTTGGGTTAAACATGAAAGATTCATTTTACATTTAACTTTCTAATCTCTGGAGATGATTGAAAATCAAACCAACTGCTTTCATTCATCCTGCATAAATTATTCTTTAATTTCTGGAATAATCTGGATCCATCTGGACATTTGGTCCTTAGATTCTGATGTTTCCAGGTAACTACATCCAAATCTGGGTTCGTTTTCACATCTGAAGCGTCTGCAGACAGAAGGTGAATGAATGAACTCAGTCTGCAGGTCTGAACATGAAACCACAGGACAAAAACCTGAAAACGTTTGACTGAGAACGAAGCTGCAGACGTTTCTGACCACCAACATTCAGAAAACCCATCCAGACCAGAAGAACCCGTCCAGTTGGGCTGCAGGTAAAAGCCAAACCAGCGTCATTCAAAGGAAGCAGCCGAACACAAAGCCCTGGTCGCACCTTCACCAAGACAAATATGCTTTCAGAGACCTGAAGGCATGAAGGCCGTTTATCAGATCAACAAACCAGGAAGTGAAAAAAGCTCCAGCAGAAACAGCAGGTAACCAAACACCTGGATGCCAGCAGGTGTTTGAGCAAACCAGGAAGTTTTACAGTCAAAATGTTTTTATCGCTCCTGGAAATCAGAGGGACAAACCAGAGCTGGAGTTTCATGTGGGCTGAATGGACAGAAAAACAGGAGCATTCATGATAAACTGATCACTGACTGAAGCCACAACATCCAGATCAGCTGCTGCAGATGCATCTCTAATCAGAACATCACAGAAAAAGTTCATTTACTGCAGTAACTTTATTTACCAAGAGAAACACGGAGTCATTCCACAGACTGAAGTTTTCAGGATTCATTTCTGGTGATTTTCTATTAACAGCCAATAAAAACAAGATGTTTAAGATCAAAATACACCAGAACAGTTAAATTTAACTTTAATACAGAAATCGACCTGTGAAAGATTGGCTGAGCATCCAAGATGGCCGACATTTCAGGTCCAAACCAAACCCACCTGACACTCTGTCATTAAGCCGGCGGCACAAACTGCTGCCAAACGTCTGAATGAGCCTCATCACAGCAGGAAACCGTTTGGAAATCAAAACTGCCAGGTTTGTATCTTATTGAAAAAATATGTAATTTACTCCCAGCGAGATGCGTTATCAGAATCTGTCCTTGAATGCAAAGAGAATCTTTAGAGGGCAAACGTTTCCTCCTCAAACAGAGATAAACCACAATGAGTCAGACGGGAGGAGGGGCTCTGAAGGCGGCGCGTTTCAGTTCCTGATCAAAATAAAGACTCAACTAAAAACAAACCCATTCAGCAGCAGCAGCCGTATGGCGAGTCCCAGAACGGGTTTAGGTGTCTGGCTCGGGGCGTCGCCGTGGCAACAGGCGTCAGCGGCGAGGGAGGGGCGGCGCGGCGCATACCTGGGTGACGACAGTGAAACCTGAGCGGACGCAGCCGGAGCGGCTCAGGTGAGCAAACGGGGCGAGGGAAGAAAACAGGCGAGGCGTTTTCCTCCTGCAGCGACGAACGCAAAAACCAGGAGAGGAAAACTCTCCGGAACGCCCCTGATCCGTCCGAGGGTCGGTTCCGTTTTAATCCGGTTCTGGGTGCATTAGCACAAAACCGAACTTTAAAGTTAGACTTCAACCAAAATATTTACATAAAGAAAAAACAGCAGATAAAAGTCGGAAAGTTACGATAAATCTTATGTTACAGCGATAAATGACAAACCTGCTGCTTTAAGAACATTTTCAAGCAATAATGCAAGTTTAACATTCAAAATGTAAAAGATTTTAAATAAAACTGATGGTTTGTAAGAAAAAATGAAAAAGGGACAAAAGCTCCAGACTGGAGACTTTTAAAATGGATCGGTCAATGTATAATGTGATTTATTGATTTATTGTGACAGGCTTATGAAGTTTTAAAAATCAGCCCAGATCCAAAGAAAACCTGAAGGACGAGAAGCAGAAGAGAAAGCCTGGAGTTTTCCTGTAAAGACCGGCCGCTCCGGTCTTCCCGCATGCCGCTCCGGTCTTTCCGCATGCCGCTCCGGTCTTCCAGCTGGGAGGCGGTGAGGTTAACGAGGTCACAGTTCGGCCAACGGCGAGGAAATTAATGAATTTACTCCGTTATTCTTTTAAAATGGAGATTAAAAACCAAAACAAACTCTTTCAAGCTTCTGTCCATAAAACGGCTTCCAAACTAAAGTTCCTCAGTAATCCATCATGGAACAGCAGAAATTTAACTTCAAATTCATTTTACTGTCTTTTTTTACTTCTCCAAACGCAACGCAAAGATAAACATAAAAAAAAACAGCACAGAAAGACGATATTTAAATTCCAGTCAATGGGAAGAAAAAGTGAAAAATCTTTTCTGTGTATTTTCCTAAAACAAACTGAAGTTCCAGCCAATCCTGCAGAGAAACTCCAAGGAAATCAAACCTTAATATTCGTTTAGTAAATTATTTTTTATACATCTTCAGAGTGAAAAATACAATTTTAACTCCTCAAAAGGATTATTCCACTCCTGAATCCCTACAACTGAAATACATTTAACATTTGTCCTGAACTTTTGTTAAAAAACAAAAATTCATTAAATTTAAAGAAGAGGAATTACAGCAGCCTTCTTTCACCCAGCTGACCAGCAGTGTGCAGCAACAGATCGGTTTCTCTTTTTAAACTCCGAGCTGCAAGTTTACAAATTTATAAGCAAAACCAACGGATCATTATGATTTAATTGGAGGCATTTATTGAAACTCTGGTTTTTTTCCAAGTTTTAAAACGCTGAGGAAACCCGTCAGTGTTTCGGTTTCAGCAAAGAGAAACTGCAACGCGACGTTACGACCAAAACGAGCTTCAGATTCAGAGTCTAAATCTGAGTTTTACTCACAGCTGGAGTCCAGAGAACGAGGCAAGGCGGCGAGCGTCGGCTCTATCAGAACCAGAACAGAACCAGAACCAGCAGCTCCAGCCGCTGCTGCACAGGGAAACTGGATTTGAATGTTTATTTACATGAGCTGCCGGTGCCACATGTAAAGAGCTCAAATACAAACAGTAAATAAAATAACTAGTTTAATTTGACTTCCTTATGCAATCAACGTGTTTGTCAATAAAGAATTAATCCTTAGGAAACAAGAAAATTTAATTATATCCTAATTTTGGATGTGTTCCAACGTTTTGCCTCCAGTAAATATATTTTTAACATTTTTACCGTGTTGACCAGCAGATCTTCTGGTTTCTGTTTGTGCAGCTTTCACGCAGAGTTCCTGCTTTGTTTAAGTGAAAACATCTAAGGTGAAACAGAGCAGGATGAAAATGACTCTGCAGAAATTAGTTTCTTCAAACTAAAACTGGAAACGGGGCGGAGCTTCAGATTCTGAGGTTTTTTCCACAGAAAACCTAGAAAATTCACCAGTTCATCCGCGACGTCTTGACCTCAGACAACCAGTCGCTCCATTTGCCTCTCAGCTCCTGATTTAAATTCTCCATCTTGGAGTTTTCCATAAAGACGGCAAACATTTCCCTAAACAAAATCTCCTGGAGAGGAGGCTTGTTTATGGAGCAACATCGCTGTCGAATGGAGGCGCGAGGTCAGAAGTCAATAAAACATCTAAAAACAGCCGAGCAGTTTTTCAGAAGACCGGTCGGCCTCAAGGTGAAAAACTGACTAGAAAACCAACCGACTACTTTAGTTTCCATGGAGACGAAGAAGATAACTAGGAACAAACTGGCAAAAAACTTTAACATTTGTTTTTAAAAAAAATACAGCTCAGATTTGTTGAAATGGGGTTCTGCTGTGATGTTATACGTAGTCAATATCTTACAATGTTGTGGTTTGGTGTCCACAGAAATAGAAAACTGATTTTTATTAAAGGCAGAGGTCTTCAACACGCAGGTAGTGAGATTTCTGATTAGATATTTTTGTATATCGTCTTTAAATTCAAAGTCTTGTAAAAATTGATAAAAAGGAGGCAAAAATAATGTAGTTCAGTCATTTAATAAGCAGAAATTTGTAGTCCAAAGTTTTGCATTTTATGCAGAATAACAGGCTGTTCAAGGCCAAAACCCATCAGAACCAGTCTGAGCCTGAGTGAATAACTAATCACACCCCGTTATGAACAATTACTCAACAGTGATTAACTACTTTCTTTTTAAAGTTTGGTTTTACTTCACTTTCACTCTAAACCGCAGCTTCAATGCTAAACTGGTACCAGAACTTATTTACCACCAGCTCTTTGTTTTTCCAGTAAAGAAAAGTCTTCACCCCCTAAAAACAAGTAAAACTCGGCACCAATTTGCTGCCGTACCAGAGGAAAGAAAGTCTTTCATCAGGAAGTGGATGGAAACCAGCAGCCAATCAGAAAGCAGCTCCTCGTTTTAAACAGGGTTCCTGTCTGTTAAATACAGGCTGGAGAGTTAAAACAGCATCACAACAGTTTATTTAAATATCGTTTAAATGGGTCAGCGTGTTGCTTTGGGCAGAACCGATTCCATACAAACCGGTTCTGACCCGGTTCTTCAACATGGCGATAACAAATCTTGATCTAAAAGGTGTTTGACCTTTGAACTTAAAGGTTTCCTCCTCAGTGATGTCACATGGTGCCAAAGGAAGAACAAGTTATTTTTAAGGTGCGATTACTTTTCCACAGTCAGGCTGCTTCAGATTTTTTTGGTCATCTTCACCTAAAAACATTTGTTTGATGTTATGAAACATTTAAGTTTGACAATAACTAAAAGTAGAAGAAATCTGAAAGGAGAAAACACTTTTTCACAGCTCTACAGCTCATTTAAATATTAGTTTGTTTGGTCTTGGATTTCTTAGACTGTCTGTTGTCTTCAGCGAGAATTAATTCCTGTTTTCAAACCTGAAAATGTCTAGTTACCAGCTGCCAGTAGGATATTTACTACCCACAACCTTCACACAGAACCCCGATTTCAAAACGAGCAAAAACAAAAAACTGACTATGCCAAGCGTTTTGTTTTTGTCTCCTCATTCAGGTTAACCATTAGCTCAGATGAGATCTAATGGATGCAATTATTGGTAAGATATTGACTACTTATAAACTCTCTACCAAAGCCCACTTAAAAAATTTGACTATTGCCTGAATGTCCAGAACAAATCTGAAGTTATTTAGATGAAAACCTGTAAATATTCAAATGCAATCATGTAATTCACTGCATTTCTTTGTTAGAAATATACACTACAAATGTTTTCCTTCCAATTAATTTTCCACACATGTTAAAATACAAAACAAATTCCAGACATGTTGTCATTTGTGGTCAGTTTTTTTCCAGAGTCATCGCTGTTTAACAAATATTTCTGTAATGGAAGTCAGTCCACGCTGCCAAAAATAGAAAATCATCTACAGCTGCTAAATAAACAAGAAAAATTTAAAATTAGTCACCTTCTGATAATAGAAATTAAATTAAGAAATTATCAAAAAACTACATGATTTGAACCATGCTTTCATAAACCTGCAAAGTAATAAACATATGCACAATTTTACAATATTTACAGTTTTAATAAGGGTGGAAAATGTCGTCTCAAAGCATTTCTGACAAAATAACATGACAATGTTAGGAAAACTGTCCAGAATTTAGTTTTAAAAACAAGAAATCTTGGGAGGAAAAACTGACAGATCTGTATATCTGGGTTAAGATCATATTAGTGTTTTGTTTGGTCTTCAATCTGCTGAAATCCTGTTTTCAAACCAGAAGATGTGTAGAGTTACATACTGCCAGTAGGATATTTACTACCTACAGCCGACCCGCAGAACCCCGCTTACAAAACAAGCTTAAAAAAAGATTGTTGAATATTTTTTTGGTCTTTCAGATCAGATGAGAACTAAAGTATCCAAACTGAAGACGATTAATGAGTTTAAATATTTGTCTTATGACATTATCAGAGCTGCTGATGTTTGTAAAAGTTGCTGCTCGTTCTTCCCTCTCTGCCATGTTGATTTTGTGAATTATTTGCTCTTCATAACACCTGGTTAAATAAAAACTTAAACTCTCCACCAAGGCAAACTTTAAAAATGCTGGAGTTTTACATCTTTAATTCTGAAATATTCACAAGTTCAGATTCTTTAAATCTGTTATTTCAAAGCATTTTGACCAGAAATCATGATGTTAAGTTTGTTCAACATAAATTTAATAAGCTTAAAAAAGTTATATGTTTTTCCTTCCAATTAATTTTCCAGACATGTAACCAAATAAAAGAACAAACAGCGATGGCCTTGTTGCGCTGGTTCACATTTTCACTGAGTCATTGTTGTTTAACAAATATTGCTGCCAAAAATAGAAAATCATCTACAGCTAATATAAACATAATTAAAAAAAAAAAAACAATTCGCTTTCTGATACCACAGATTTGATTTAAAAATAAAAAGTTGAGCTAAGATATAAAAATACATTTATTTCTTAAACAACTAAAGCTGCACATTTTTCCACCAATAAACACTTAAAAGTTATCAAGATGGATGGAAAGTAAAGGAACATTTCACTCTAATGGAAAATATTTGATATGAACTCAATTCAATTTACAAAATTATTTTAAAAAGTGTCAAGAATGTAGTTTAATGTGAAATTAAACCATTTATCAGATAAAACTTTAATATGTGGGGTTTCTGGGTTTAGTTCGGCTCATTCAACACGTTGAGTTCTGGTTCAGGATCAGAAACGGAACCAATCCAGTTAAACCAACTGGTTTTACTGGAGTTTCCACGTTTTAACAGAAATATTTTATTCTGACCTTTAGGGCTCAGAATGATGAGCCATCCCCGGACAGAACTGGATCAGAACTTCCAGGCTCCATCGGCGGTTCCGAACCCGGTTTATAAAGTTATTAAATGTGTAACTGAAGCTAAAATAAGAACCGAGTCGAACCCGAGCCCCTACAGGTGAAGCGCCGAACCTTCCCTCATTCTGGGTTTTTAATTTTATCTTTAAGCTTCAACAAAACATCATGGAGGGAAACACAGACACTCACCCCGCGATGTGTAGAAGTTCTGGTGAAGCTCGGAAGGCGGTTCTGCTCGGTGTTTGGTTCCGCTGTGTCACCGAACCATGTTCGTTCCGAGCCGCAGCTCCTCTTCCTGCTCCAGAGGCTCCGCGGCTCCCCGCCCTGATTCACGCCGCCCTCCCCCTGCTGCGTCCCGCACAAACCTGCCGGACCGGTCCGACGCCTCCGGGCCGAAAACAACAGCGGAGCCGCGGCCTCACCTGGCGCTGGAACGGTCACGTGACGCGCAGGTGAAAGGCGGTAATTGGATTCTTAATTGGACCAGGTGTTGGGCTGTGGGCGGAGTCAGACAAGATTCATGTTTTCATCTTTTAGCACAAATTACTGCGACCAAACGTTTTGTTACAAAAGCGCTTTATAAATAGAAAAACAGGAAAAATTCATTCCTGCCAAATAACTCAGGAATTTTCTAGAAAAAAAAATCTGGGTTTAAAAAGTTAAAAAAAAAAAAAAATTCCTAGAAAGAACAGAAATTTTGAGACAAAACTCAGAAATGATCAAATTAATCTCAGAATTTAAAAAAAGGAAATTTCTGAGTTTGAACACCTGAAAATGTAAATTTTTTATGAAAAAGAAAAGACATTTCTGAGCTTGAAAAGTAAACATTGGACAGAAAAAAATTGCTAGAAAAAATAGGGAATTTAAAAAAAGAGTTTTCTAGAGAAAAAACAAGGAATTTGAGTTTGAAGAGTTTTTTTAAATTATTAAAAAAATAAAAAACATTTTTGGTAGAAAAAATTTTCTAGCAATTTTTTTTTACTTTTGTAGCTCAAACAAATATATTCTTTGGAGAAACTCTTGAGTGTTTTGGCACAAGAATGTATTAAAGAACTGTTTATTTTCTTCTATAGATCCAACATGCCGACTGGAGGGGACGTCATTCCCTCACAGCACTGATCACATTGATATTTGTCTTTAAGAAATAAGCTGCATTAGTTGAGATTTAATCCTTAATCATCTCCATTAAACATTAAACACAAGTTGAATCAGTCATAATACAAACTCTGCTGGTTTTAATGGTCCAGAAACTCCTGCAGTTTGAACCCAGACCCACCAGGTCTGTGATGGTTCCCAGTCCTCATGACTGGATGTGGACAAGATGGAAGAGAAGATCCAGGAAAGTATTTCTAGTAGGACTCAACTTCATCTCTGTCCAACAGACGCAGGATTCCCAGCCTCCTGCTCACCGACTGACCAGCATGCAGGACATGAGGAGCAGCTCAGCTGTAAGAAACATCAGTCGCTGCTGGTGCAGCTGGTTTTTGCACTAATGTAAAATCTTTGCTCTGCAGCCCTGGAAACGACTTTTCTCTGAGAAAGACGCCTGAATGTAGATGAATGAAAATGGGTCTGAGGTTTTCAACAGACAAATCTGACATTCCAGATTCATTTTGTACACACAGCATTGGGTGCCAAGTCCACTTTGGGTGTGTTTAGTGTGGGTTGCCCCCCACCAGTGATGCTGTCCTCTTCCACCCCAGTTGAAAAGGTTTGGACCATTTGGTTTGACTACGCCGTTTTTATCCTTCACAATGGTGGTGTTGGTGACGGGGATGCTGTCCTTTGCTCAGTCTATAGTCAATAATTGCCATCTGCCGATCAATCACCCGGCTCTGTTCGGCTTGAAAACATATCCATTTATTGGTGGTTCCAATAAATGGGAAGAACCGTGTAGGATCTGCAAATTTAGTCTAAACTGTCCAGACCAGACCGGGGAAGACCTGGGAAACTTCTGGGTGGACGGATCCACTACAGTGGTGAGCAGCTCCAGGCCTGGAGGGCCTGGAGGGCCTGGAGGGCCTGCAGCCTGTCAATGTCTCTCTACTTCAGCTCTTCCTCGTCATGAGGCCATCAGCAGGACTCCAGGAAACCTGACTGCACTGAGGAGGAGATTCAGCTGTGCTGGACCAGGGAGACATCTGTGAGTCGCAGGACGTCGGTCCTTCAGGACCTGGATAGTTCATGTCCTTTCTCAAATTGAGTCAAATGGTGTCAGATTTATTTTCGTTTTGGCCACCACCAAAGCTTCCCCTTGGCTTATTTTGCAATCGAGGCCTCAGCCAGCCAAGCCTTGGCTTGTTTAACCCTTTAGTTCTCTGGTGGTGTTTGAGGAAACACTCATGGAAACCTGGAGCTCCATTCTGCCAATGTTTCCCTCCATCCACGCCTTGGGATTTGAGGCCGGCGCGGTGCTCTTCAGTTCTGAGAAGCTGAGAGGTTTTCTGAGCAAAGTGTTAAAATCTGCAGAATGACTTGAGCATCTGTTGCAGTATCTTAAACACAAGCAGAACTAAACCCATTATCACATTATAAACAGTGGACTATTACATCAATCCTTTGTCTGGCAGGACGAAAAGCCAAAACATATGATTTGGCCTCTGAGTCAAACTTCTGCAGTAAAGTATAAAATGCTGAACATGCAGCCTGAGTCTGACTCCATCAGCATAAATTAAACATTACGGTTCAACTTTCACCTGAACTCAGATGCCTTACCTGAGCCCTCCAGTTTGGAAACCAAAGGACAAATGGAGGCTTGAAACAAATTAATCTGCATTGCAAAAACATTTTAAATGTTCATTAGGGATTATTTCATAAAATCACTCAAAAACTGATTTTGTGCAGGAAACAAGAAGTAATTTAATGTTTAATTTTTCCATATTTTAATTAGAATACTCAATTTAGTAACTTGGAATAATTACAG
>NW_015114270.1:12385-15180 GCF_001443285.1 Poecilia latipinna | reverse complement strand
TTCTGGTTTCACTCCAGTCCAACGTAAACACAGGACCAGTATCACTAACAGCAATATAAAACTTTTCAGTGTTCTGGTTCATCAAACTTATCAGGTGTTTCTTTTCTATGAATTATTTACTGTAAACAGTTTGTATAACTTTAACTAAATTTAAAGGTCTCTTTAAAATTACTGTAATAACATTGACAGGATAAACAGAAACAGTAAAAACAAAACAAAAGCCTGTGAGCTTGTTTCCCTGAAAGTAAACTTTCAATCTGATACAGAAACCAAATTAGTATTGATATCTAGGATTGATCCGCCCGTCTCTAAGACAAGGGGAAACAGAACGCAGCATCAGTCTTCAACTGGAAATAAAACTTAATTTTCTACTTGTTACAGATGAAGTATCATTATATGAGTTCAATTTCTCTTTTACTTTCCCATTTTAATAGGAATAGTAATTTAAACAGGCATCCAAACTTCCAATATAGTAAAACAGGCTGAAATGTAGCTTTAAATAATGACCACCAGAGGGCAGTAGCACACAACAAAACCCAGCAACATTTCATCAGAGACGCGTTTCCTGGTCATTACTGGATCCAAACGCTTCCAGATTCAGATACTCACACAGTTTTCAGTCAAAGGAACCGAGACGTTTCGTAACAGATGGAAGAAACAAAGTCTGTTATTCTTACGGTTCAAAATCAAGACTGCAGCCTGAGGGCAGAGCGAGGAAATGCATCAGACAGATGAGTCAGAAATGCAGCAATGTGACTGCTTGTAATGAAAGTGTTCAGGTTGATGCAGCCAAAAGAAAAATGAGTTTCTCATTAATTCACCATCATGTAGTTACAGAAGGACATTAATGAACGCTGAAGTTTATTCATACTTTCCCTCAGAGCTGCTCCCCATGTCTCAGGGTTGGTTTTTCTCCAGAAGCTTCTGAAGGTCTTTTAAAGTTTTCCACTCAGCCTTGGCTGCTTTATTCTAAAAATACCATCTTCAGCAGACCAACAGCGGGTCCAGTCAGACTCTGACAGCTTCTCGTTCCTCTGAACATGGTTTGAGGGGGACTGGGAAGTTGTGAGAAAACTTTTTGAAGACTTAAGAAGCAAGACGGGTTGAAAATATTACCAGGAAGTCTGTTTGGATGGTAAGCTAAGAAAGTTTGAGGTTGTTTTCCCACCTGATAGTCCGATAAACTCGGTTCTGTTGGGACCAAAACTGCACCATCTGCTCCACCTCCAGCTGCTGGTTCTCTGTCTCTCTGAGTCAAACCAACCTGTTCCCCTCCTGGCCTGTGGGGGCGCTGCACCAAGAACCACTGAAGGAAACGACACAAAAACCTCTGAAGACACTGAGAGCAACTTCCTTCTTCACCAGATGGAAACAAGATGGAGGCGTCGGAAGCTGTACGATTTGTCCTGCCATTTCTTACCCTATCATGTTTATTGGCTCTATTTACCCAGAATCCCCTGCGTTGTAGTCCACTTCCTACTTCTGGAGCGGTCTCTGGTCCACTTGGCGTTCACACATGCATTCAAATCGCACCAGAGTTTGAAACGTGTTGAGATTTAAGCTCCAAATACAGCAGGTTCTTCTCCTCCAGCCCAGCGGTGAGGACAGCAGAGTCACCATCAGTGTTCACCTGCCTCCAAATGGGTCCTATCGGACCGGTTCTGGTTCACGCCTCGCCAAACAAACCGGACATTCTCAGGAAACAGGCTGGAGTTTGATTCAAACGGGCTGAACAGGGCTGGTCTGAATGCGCCTTCCTGATGCTCATCTGCTACCTGAAACCCCCAGGAGGTTGTTGAATTTTTAGCTTATTTATGTTGAACTTTTATTTTGTTTATGTAACTTCATCCCTGGTGCCAGACCATTTGCTGCCAACACAAACATTTACTGCACATCCGTCTTTTACAAAAGGAGAAACCAAAAGACAAGCCTTGAAATCCTCAGTGGGAGTCACTTTGAAAGCTAGAAATCTTCCTGACTCTAATGTGATCCTCTGAGGCTGCTCTTCCCATCCTCCAGGAAACCCGGAGATTTACGGCCGAAGTGGAAAAGGGAGCAGTGACAGTGTTGGCCAGCAGGGGGCAGCAGTGATCAGTGGGTTTACTGACTCTCCTCCATTGTTTCTCTGTTTACTCTGGGATTTTCAGGTTGAAGCTTCCAGCAGCTCATTATGGAGCCTGAGGACAGACAGAGGTTCTTCCTCTGAGGAGATCAGCTGGTTCAAGTGTTCAGGAGTGACCCAACACCACCCAACACCACCCAACACCACCTGATACCACAAGAAACCACCCAACACCACAAGAAACCACCCAACACCACANAACCACCCAACACCACCCAACACCACCTAATACCACCCAACACCACCCAATACCACAAAAAACCACCCAACACCACCCAACACCATAAGAAACCACCCAACACCACAAGAAACCACCCAACACCACCCAACACAAGAAACCACCCAACACCACCCAATACTACCCAACACCACCTGATACCACCCAACACCACCCAATACTACCCAACACCACCCAACACCACAAGAAACCACCCAACACCACCCAACACCACAAAAAACCACCCAACACCACCCAAAACCACCTGATACCACAAGAAACCACCCAACACCACAAGAAACCACCCAACACCACCTGATACCACCCAACACCACCCAATACTACCCAACACCACCCAATACTACCCAACACCACCCAATACCACAAAAAACCACCCAACACCACCCAACACAAGAAACCACCCAACACCACAAAAAACCACCCAACACCACCCAA
>NW_015114270.1:10956-11676 GCF_001443285.1 Poecilia latipinna | reverse complement strand
CCCAACCCCACCCAACACCACACAACACCACCCAACACCACCCGATACCACCCAACACCACCCAATACCACAAGAAACCACCCAACACCACCCAACACCACAAAAAACCACCCAACACCACAAAAAACCACCCAACACCACCTGATGCCACCCAACACCACCCAACACCACCCAATACCACAAAAAACCACCCAATACCACCTGATACCACCCAACACCACCCAATACCACAAAAAACCACCCAACACCACCCAACACCACAAGAAACCACCCAACACCACCCAACACAAGAAACCACCCAACACCACCCAATACTACCCAACACCACCCAACACCACAAGAAACCACCCAACACCACCCAACACCACAAAAAACCACCCAACACCACCCAACACCACAAGAAACCACCCAACACCACAAGAAACCACCCAACACCACAAAAAACCACCCAACACCATCCAACACCACCTGATACTACCCAACACCACCTGATACCACCCAACACCACCCAATACCACACAAAACCACCCAACACCACCCAAAACCAGCAAAAACCACCCAACACCACCCAACACCACAAGAAACCACCCAACACCACAAAAAACCACCCAACACCACCCAACACCACAAGAAACCACCCAACACCACAAAAAACCACCCAACACCACCTAACACCACCTGATACCACCCAACACCACAAAAAACCACCCAACACCACCT
>NW_015114270.1:0-7596 GCF_001443285.1 Poecilia latipinna | reverse complement strand
CCACCACCCAACACCACCCAACACCACCCAACACCACAAAACCCCACCCAACACCACAAGAAACCACCCAACACCACCCAACACCACCTGATGCCACCAAACACCATCCAACACCCCCCAATACTACCCAACACCACCCAATACCACAAAAAACCACCCAACACCACCTGATACCACCTGATGCCACCAAACACCATCCAACACCCCCCAATACTACCCAACACCACCCAATACCACAAAAAACCACCCAACACCACAAGAAACCACCCAACACCACCCAACACCACCTGATGCCACCAAACACCATCCAACACCCCCCAATACCAACCAGCTCCATTAACCGTGCCAAGCTACTGTAGCATAAAAACTTTTTGGTGAAATTCAGGAAGTTATGTTGAATTTTATAATTTCTAACATTGATGGAAATGCAACTAATGACTGCAAGATGATCAGGTGCTGTGGCTACAAAACATTCCCACATCATCATTCCTCCACTGCCGTGCTTTATAACTGATAAAAGATGTTTCTGATGCTGAACATCTCATCTGTCCAGAGGACGTTTGTCTTGGTCTTCTGCATATTCCTGACCCACGTTAACGCTCTCGGGAGGAGTTTTAAACGGTTTATTTTACACAAACTAAGTGGACTTTAATCAAAACTCTGCTGCTTTTTTAAAGTCAAATCAACCTCAAAGAGCTGGACGTCTCATCTGTTCAGGTTGTTTAATTTCCACGAGGAAAGCCGGGCTAATTGGCTGTCAGGTAGCGAGAGGAGCGCTGACGGATCCGTTCTGTACTCATTTTGAAGAAGATTAGCAAAGCGGAGCGGCAGAATGTCTGAGCTGTGATCCAGAATGACCGGCAGAAAATCACTAAAAACTGGAAGTTTAAATCTGCGGAACAAGGAACATTTAGAAAACCTGCAGAGTAGTTCAACTCGCTTTTCTTTTACATAAACTCTGCAGTATAATAACTTAAAATAACCATCAGAGTCCTGCCGCAGGGAAAACACTTCTGAGCCGGGATTCCCAGGAGGAAAGTTTCATCATCCCAACACGGAGAGAAAATAACCAGCAGCCATCAGTGTCATCGCAAGTTTGAACCAAATATAAAGTGATGAAAAACCTAAAGAGGATTTTTTTTTGTTGTTTAGTTCAAACCCAGTTTGTTTCCTTGGACTGAGGCTGCAGGTTCTACTGCAGGGAAGCAGGAACATTTGTGTTTTCCCTCCTGACAGACTTGGTTCAATTAGAATCAGAACTCCATCATCTGCTCCACCTCCAGCTGCTCTGAGTCAAACCAACCTGTTCCCCTCCTGGCCTGTGGGGGCGCTGCACCAAGAACCACTAAAGGAAACGACACAAAAACCTCTGAAGACACTGAGAGCAACTTCCTGCTTCACCAGATGGAAACAGAAATGGATTGTAGCGTTTGTAGGATTTTTCTTCCCGTCTTTTACCAAAAGTCAAGAGTCACGTCTCCTGCTAGTGCTACGCTAACGTGTTTGTTTTGTTTGTATTTACCCAGAATGCCCTGCGTTGTAGTCCTCTACCTGCTTTTGGAGAGTTCACATATGCTTATATAAACTCTTATAAGGGCCTATTTTAATAGATCAAACACCAAATATTTCTTTATCATTTATTTTCCATTGGTTGTTTCACTCCTAACCTCATTGACTGAACAAATTAAAGTTGTTTTCACGTTTGTCCAAACCTGAGATGCTATCTGAGTGTGCTGAACTGGTGCAGAGTTTTCAAATAAATTTATAATTCAGTTCATTTACAGAACAAACATTTAAGTCAACTCAGCTGTTTTTCTGCATCGGTATCAGCTGATATCAGATATCGGTATCGGAAGTAAAAAAAACATCAATAACTGTAATTTATTGTGAAAACAATTAATTAAAATTCTTATTGTGATAAGAAAAGTATGTCGATAAATGCCCAGCCTTAGTTTGGGATGCAGTCAAGACTTCGTCGTTTTGAGTAAAAATTCATTTCACAGCCCGACGCGCCGCTCCGCCGTGCAGTTAGCGGAGCGCCAGCGGCGCGCTGCATACTGAGCGCGGCTCAGAAAAACCAAAGGTCAAAAACTCTCCACGTCCCGTTCCCTCACAACCAGGGATTCCCCGCACTCATAAAGCGGCTTTTAACCTTGACCAGGCCTGAAGGAGAGCTTCACAATTCACCGCCGATCCATCGGCATTCAGACAGACTGCAGTCATTAATGCAGAGAGTCGCAGCAGGAAGTGGTCAGCATGCAGAGGAAGCCTGGCAGATACAGTGAAAACTGGGAGGAAGCTGATATAATTCGCTTGTCAGGATCCATTAAGGCTAGACTGGTGCCACACACACACACACACACACACACACACACACACACACACACACACACACACACACACACACTCACAGACATTTTTAATTCCAGAATCTCATTTCAGATCTGATTAATTACTCTCTCACGCTTGACAAAGAAAATCAGCAGCAAAACTGAAGGGATTAGCAGAGAAACACACACACATTCACACACACGCTGCATGAATTATTCATCTTGTTTAGTTTTGTTTTCAGTCTTAAATTGAAAATGCGACACAGAGCTACAAACAAAGCTCTGTCACCTGAACTCTGTGTGTCGCAGCTCCGCCTGAGTCAAATCATAAAAATCACACATTTCTGTTTGCAAACATCAACTGTTAATGTTAAGCTGTGACCTGTCAGCGCCCTCTACAGGACGGAAATGACCAGCACAGGAGGATTCTGGGTAGGAACGACGCCGCTAGAATCAGATAAACACAAAACACAACATAGAAACTCATTTTTCAATGTTGTGAAATGGCGTGGACAGAGAAAAGGGAGTAAATTTCCACTAAAACTTGTAAAAAAATTTCTTTAATCATACAGACATCTGTGGGCTCCCGAAGTCAAAAATGTTCAAGGAAAAACTGCAATTTTGAGATTAATATCAGAAATTTTATATAAAAACCTTTGAAATTATCTCAATTTCAAACTTGATTTTTTTTTTTTTACTTTTGAAACTCAAATTTCAATGTTTCCCGAGAAAAATTCCAGATGAATGTGAGTTTTTGGGGAAAAAAAAAAAAAATCTCCTTTTTTTATTTTATTTACAATGGTCCTAATACACCGTCATCACTTTGATCTTAACTGATTACAGTTTTTGACTATTTACTCAAGAAAAAGTAAACTGTACAGTAAACTACTCCTAAAAGTAAATTTCCTCCAAAAACCTAGCTGCTCACCTCTGATAATGCTTTAATCATTTCCATATAACTCAACAGATAAAAGATGAATGAGAGAATATTTAATATAAGGTCAAATTAGATGTTCTCTTTGAATTTTGAATGATTTTTTTTTTGGCTAGCCTCTCTCTCTTTTCAGATTAAAACTGTAAATCGAGAATGACTTTACCTGTATTTTCATGTGAAGTCTCCACCTACCAATATCTGTCCCTCTGTTGGAAAAAAATCCTTTAGTTTTTTAAAATCTGACCGTTTTAATGAAGATGAACACCGAACAGCAGAGCAGCCTTGAACGGTTTTATTCCGACATCACTTTATGTATTTTCCGATAGTTTTCAGGTTTTTCAAAGCGTAGAAGAAGAGCACCTGCCGCTCGTTGTGTCCACAGTGTCTGTGTGGCTCAGCATCGCCCCCTAACAGTGAGGAGCAGTACTTCCTGCCTCATCCTGCGCATCGTCACTGCGCCGATCAGGAAGTCTAATCACACACATTATTTAAATATATTAGCCAGACTGTGGAGCGTCACCACATGTAGAAAATGTATCACTAAACAAGTTCATTAGCAATATTAACAGCAATGAGCAAGCGCCAACTTCCTGCTTCATTCACTTTGTGTGAGACAGCGCCCCCAGAGGTGAAGCGCAGAACTGCATTTCATGTAAATTAAACGATTTTGACCATAAAAAAAAAAGTTGATTAAAACATAAATTTGTAGAAAATCAATGTTAGCATCTATTTTACTTTTTGTGTACAGTGAGCAGTTCTTTGAAGGTTCACTCTGAAAAGCCAATTTATTTTTGAAAATGTACCTTTTTCAAAGAACAAACCATTTTAGCCTGTATATAGTTTCATATTAGATGAGAGAATCTTGACATTTCTTGGTGAAATTATTAAAACAAGTTGAATCGTCTGTATTTATATTTTTATCAAGACAGTGCAAAATAAAAGCAGTATTGTTGTAGGAAATAAAATGTCATGTACGGCTCCATTCAGCAACATGTTGAAAAGTTCATTTGTTTTTGTAACTCAGTTTACAAAGTGAAGCACATTATATAGATTAATTACCCTCAGTCTGATGTTTTCAAGCCCTTATTTATGGTAATTATGATGATTTTATGCTTGCAGGAATAAAAACCTGACATTTAAGATTAGCATGTTACATCCAACCTATAAAAAATAATGGTCCTGATTTAAAGCCTGTTATTTTTTTAATCTGACAACGACTCACTGGAATGCATATTCTAATTTATCAAATATAACTCTCTATACAGTAAAAAAATTAAGCATATAATATGTAAATGTTGTTTGTATTGACAGCATTTTTGTATTATTTATAACATTGAACCAAAATAAAGAATTATACAATCATCCCTTCGTATTATTGTATTTATTCGCCTGTAAATTTAAATTATATAAGTGGCAGAGTGTGTAAAGCATAAATCAACAAAGTCACAAAAAAACAAATGAATCTCCAGTTCCATCATAAAGAACTGTTCAAAAGAATCATTTGTGAACAGCTGTCAAAGTTTTTATATCAATTCAGAAAGTGAAACTCATTGATTTTATATATTCGTCACTCAAAGTGAAACATTTCAAGTAATTTTTTATAAGTTCTTGTAATTTTGATGGTTACAGAGAAGAAAAACCATTTCAAACAGAAACATTTGTGTTTTCCTGCCTTGTCAACCACAGCAGGTTCGTCTGTGTGTCATTAAACGCAGAGCGACGTCGGTCTGGGCGAAGCGGCCATGATCCATTTCCACGCTGCCACCGGCTGTCACTGCATGGAAATGAGTCCTGAACTGGTTTCATGGCTCATTATGAACCTGTGACCTCCAACTGAACGGCCGTGACATTTTCTCCTCACCAGGTTTCAGTCAAACCTTCAGATAAACACAGAAACTTCTTCAGTCTGCATTTTATTTTATTTCTTTCTTCATCCTGGTCCCAACCAGGAACATCAGTCGCATCCAGTTAATCTGGTTTTTTGACCCAAAATCTTATTCAAAGTAAAGCATCTATTTCATTAGTAAACTGAGTAAATTCACCAAAACCTAAACTAATCTAAGCATAAAATGAAGCATGTCAAACTCAGAGCCAGAACCCAAAGTAAAACTATTAAACAGTTGAATGATCTGAGATCATTTATCAGTCAAATCAAAGTAAATTCACATCATTCAGTCTCTGAAGTTTATTGTGATTCATGGAAAATCAACAGATTCCTGCACTTTTTGCACTAATGCAAAATTATGTGTTTATTGGAAATTTTCCTCCAAAGTGGTCAAAACCGTTGGGTTGAAGTGATGCCAACTCCCACCTGCAGGTGGCAGCAAAAATAAAAAGATGCTATTAAATTCAGACAGGTATTTATTAATATTTTAACAGTCTAATAGATTTTATCAGAATACTCTGGCACAAACGGCCCTTTGAGGACAGTTATAATCCTAATTTTGGCCAAAATAAAATAAATTTGACACCATTTGACTCAGTGGGAGAAAGGACAGGAGTTACCGTAGATCCTTCCTTCCAGACGTTTAAAGCTCCTCCTGGGCGTTCGCCAGCTCTTCCCCAGTCTAATCCAGACAGATTTGTCTAGATTTGCAGGTCCTTCGCAGTTCTGCCCGTTTATTGGAACAACTTTTCAAGCCGAACGCAGCCGGTGATTTGATTGGCAGACAGTAGTTACTGATTGGCCCAGAGACTGAGCAAAGGCAGTAAACATGTTCAATCTCCAGCTGGACCATTATTGAAGGTAAAACCAGTAACCTGAACCTTTTGGTCATCTGTGGTGGAAGAGGCCAAAGTGTCAGCTGGGTGAGGAAACCAAACCTCAACAAACACCAAAATGAAATCACTGGAGCGTCAGACATCCAGACTGAAAACCTCACAGGACCCGTTTCTATCCAAATGCACTGGTCCAAGTTTCACCTCAGTTTGTGGAGTTCTGAGTTGAAGTTCTGCATTTAGACTGAAAGGACGGATGGCTGTCAGGCCCCACATGGAGAACTCTGAGATCAGAGCCAGACGGCTCTCATCTCTTATTATTCAGCTGTGAGAGAATGGACTGAAATGCATAACGAGGTGAATGAATCAGCAGACAGCCGCTGTCTGCTGCATGATTAAAATGTGATGTGAAATGTTCTGACAGCTGTAATTTCCCTGATCCAGAACGAGGCCATGAAGTCGCCGTGTCCAGGATGCTGTGCGTCAGCATTTCATCTTGCAGAAGAGCAGCTGAACTCTGCACCAACCTCACTGAAGGCCAGCAAAACTAAACTAATTAGGTCTGAAACAACTAAAGTCTGCAATGGCCCTGTGAAGGTGGACTGGCTGATATGGGCATCACTGGGTGATCTGGAAAACTTTTTATTTAGAGGCATCTGAGCTTCAAAAGTCCCAACATTGTTGCACCTGATGGATCTGGATCCTGCAATGTTATGTCCAGATCTGGTTGACTGCAGCAGGACATTGTCCACATTAACAGAATATCAAGAAGCTGCGACCCAGACATGGACAGGAAGTCCACCAGAGGAAGACTCCAAACGTATTTCATTGAGGTTTTGGAGGCGGCGCTCGTTGCCAGGTTGGGCTGCAGGTAGAGAGTCTTTCCACTTCACTGACCTCCAGTTGTGCTAAAGTGAAACCAGATTAGTGTCAAACTGAGTTTCCTCCATTTTAATTGGTTTTCATATTTTAGTATTTCACCTTCTTTTGCTTCTTGCTGCACATGGAATCCAGTGACTGGAGAAACTCAGTCGTGTTTCTCAGAGAAAAGTTGTTTCCAGAGGCTGCAGAGCAGAGATTTTACATCAGTGCCAGAAACGAGCTGCACCAACAGCGACTGATGTTCCTTACAGATAAAAATCAGATATTTATGAGACAAATAGAACAATGAGGTGGTTTCACTGCGTCGCTCTGATGACACTTCCAGGTGTCTGATTGTTGCAGCTTCATGTGAACCAGAGAGATGAACTCAGACCTGACAGCTGGAATCAGACACATCGACTCTCAGCTCTGAGCGTTTCCTGTCTGCAGATAAACGGATCCCTGCAGAGCATCATGGGAAAGGGCTGAACTGGGGCGACACGCAGCGGTTCATATCTCAGCGTGAGACTCAGACAAAAGACAGAGAGAGAGAAGATCTTTGTCCTGGTTTTCATGATTCCCTACTGTACAGCTTCAGGAACGGATCTTTAAAGGTGACCTAATGGGCAAAATTCACAGTTTTCCATTTCCTTTGAGTTTTTACTGCAACTCTAAAAAAACATCCAGGTTTTATGGCAATAACTTCATGTTTTTGGTGACTGGAAAATGAGACGTTTCAAAAACCTCCAGAAT
>NW_015114269.1:145389-148500 GCF_001443285.1 Poecilia latipinna | reverse complement strand
CGGGCCTAATAATTTACAGCAAGGTTTCAATAGGCTCTCGCAGCGCTTAGCTGCTCGGGCCTAATAATTTACAGCAAGGTTTCAATAGGCTCTCGCAGCGCTTAGCTGCTCGGGCCTAACAAGTCTGAAATTTTGGCTGTAAAGCCATTTAGGCTGCATTTGTAATTGCTTTCACTTTGAACCCTTTTATTACTACCCTGTCATCACAGACAGGATTTAGCATTTATTTTTTATTTTTTTATTTTGCTTTTTGTTTTGCCATTTAAGCTATTATTGCTGTCAAAACCACTTGGTAATAATAAGTAACTACTAGATACTGGAAGCTGCCCTGGAGAAAAGGGGGACCACGTTTATTCATTGCACATTCTTCTTTATTATTATTCTACAGCTGTATAACCAAAATTATTAAGGTGGCCTATAAATATAATTTTGGTCATTCAACCAAAACCATATTTTGCTTATAAAATTCAGATTCTGTCTGAGCACATTAGATGTCAAAATCTTTGTGTAAATTTCTGTAAAACCAATTAGTACCAGTGATTTTTAGTAGAGAATGGCTGATATTACTGGCCTGCTAAAAGATTTGCCTAAATTTGCTTTTCTTTTTTCTTAAGTATTGGCAATGGGGCTTGGCAACCAATAGTTTGCAGATTTTTAAATGGGCAGCTTTGAGTTTTAGTCCTGAATTATTAAAAACTTTTATCCTAACAAATTTTGACTTAAACAACCATTTATATCAGTGAATGTTTCATGTTTATACTTTCCTTTATCATGTTATGCTGAGTACATAACATAACTGCTGTAAGTCAGCAGCAGTCACACAGATCTGGCCAGAGAAGCTGCATATTCTCTGAGTTTAGACACACTGATGTGAGCTCTTAAATGGGAGGAAACGAGATCAGCACTCAACCAGACTCACTGAGACTTAAGTCCACAAAGACTGCAAGCAACCCAGGTGTAGTTTTAAACTGCTCAAAATTTTGACAGTCACATAAGGTTTGTTACTAAATGGGCTTACTATTTTCTTAACAACACCAGAATAAAGAATTTCCTTTCAAAACAGGACAGAGAAAAACTGGTGCATTTACTTTCAGTACGTTCGATTACTGCTACAGTGTCTGTACAGGTCTTAGTAAAAATCAATCAGGCAACTGCAGCTTATCTAAAAATGCTGCTGCTAGAGTCCAAATGTTATATAACACCAATTTTTAAATTGGAGCACTAGCTCCCTGTTTATTAAATAATGTATTTTAGAATTATGTTATTGGTCTATGAAGCAATGATATAGGCTAAAATACATTTCTGCACTGCTTGTGCATTGTAAACCACGTAGAACCCTCAGTTGTTTAAATACTTGATTACTTGGTGTTTGCAAGATCCAAAATAAACAAAATAAAGAAGAATTTAGCTTCCATGATCCTGAGCTGTGAAACAAACTCCTTGAAAACCTGAGATGCATAGAATCTGTTGCTTCTTTTTTAATCGGGGCTAAAAATATTACTTTTATGTTATATTATTTCAACTTTGATCAAATAATCAGTTTGAGATCTTTTTTGCCTTTCAATATTTGTATTTTAACACCTTTTTGTTTCATGTAGTGTTTTTCTTATACTTTGTTTTTTTGTCTTTTCATTGATGTCTTTTAAAGCGCTTTGTATTAGCTTGTTTATGAATGATCCTATAAAAATAGATTTGCCTTACATTGCCTTCCATGACTGTAGCTATCTGATTGTGTGCATCACTGGTGGGCAGAGGGCTCGTTCTTGGCCTGGGATCCGGAGAAATTATACGAAGCAGAACACATCTCTCCTGTATGGTGACACAGCTGCTGTAAGCTATGTATCATATACACTCTGTTTATTAATGATGCTGGAGAAACTTGATGTTACTGATGATGATACTGGACTGGAGCTGATGCTGACAGTTGACATCATTACTGCAGCTGGTAGTTTGAATCAGAGGAAGGCAATTGTGTTTCATATACTGATATTTTTTTTATGATAGCCTTGAAATTTACTATTAGTTGGATCTGTGTGAGTCTTAATGACATTTTGTTTCTATAAGTTTCTCTTTATGGCTTGTGTAGTGCACATATGAACTAAAACTTTCTAAGAATATTTATTATTATGAAAAAAATATGAAACCAACAACAAAGTGTAGAAATTATATGGAAATAGACATTAATTGAAAATCAGGAAATGTTTTTCACCTGCTCAACTTCAGTGATTGTGACAGGCTGAGCAAAATCTCAATCTGTTGTCATTTTAAATGCCTCCATTGTTGGATCAATAAAATGGCAGAAACAAGTTCAACTCAGTCTCTGGCTGCCTATGGCAAAAACAATGATCACATATCAAAGACTTGCAATAGACAAAGAAACATTTAATCTAATAAATTAAACTGAGTCTTTCTACAGGATCAGCAGTCCCTATTTCTTAATATCTGTATTAGCACTATAAATGTGTATCTTGAATTAAAGATAATTCAATCTTTATTAAACCCTTTAATTGAAATAGGCTATATTAACTTTTCAACATTATGGTAAACTGTAACATCTGCTCTAATTACCTTACAGTCTTCAAAGATTAAAACTTCAGTGAATGTTGAGTTGGATGCTTCCTGGAATGGGTCGAACGTGTTTGTAAGACCGTAATTGTGTTGTTCCATGCAAGTTGTTCACAGCTGAAATGTTTTTAAGGTCTAAAAGTTCACTTAGAATATTTCTTTATAAAATAAAATTCAAAGTGTCCTTAAAAACATGTACTGTGCTTAGCGATGTTTCAAATATTAGCACTCCTCATTAGTATTCCTCATTTGATGCTGTGCTTTCTATCAACCACTTGAAAGCAAATTACTGTTGTAACGTCCACCACTTTCAGCTTATAATCTGAAACAACAGATCTGAAACAATCCCTACTAACCCTGTTAGTAGGGATTTAAACATTTAACTATGCTAATATTTAGATAGCACACTTGCAAAGCTGTAATAATAGGGGCGTTAAAGGGGCAGTAGTATATATTTTTTCAGTGTCATAACTATGTTATCTTTGGTTGTGATAAAAATGCTATCACAACCAAATATATATATATATATATATATATATATATATA